>NW_009195526.1:0-77309 GCF_000690835.1 Fulmarus glacialis | reverse complement strand
GGTCCCCCCACACCAGCCGCCCCGGCAGGGATCCGGCCCCCCCGCCGGACAGCCGCCCTCTTCTCACCCCCATCCCCGCCGAATCCACGGGGAGGGGAGGGGAGGGGAAGGGAGGGGGGAAGCGGCCCACCCGACGGCTGCCGCAGAGCACTGTTGTTACTCGTTTCCCTGTATATTTGGGGGAGGGAGAGGAGGGTCGGGAGACATTGTTGTCAGTGGCGATTGTTAACCCGAATAATAATAATAATAAAGAAGAATCGTTACAGCTGGGTGCTGGCTGAATATGGCAATTACTATTATTGCCAATCACGATTAGAAATAATTATCCTGAAAGCACGGAGAGTTCAGCTGCCAAGGTGTTTTGAATAATCGCTTCAAAATGAACAGCAAAATACGAGGTTCACACACAGGGACGACCGCAAACTTCCAGTTGCAGCAGTCGGCAAAGGAGATCTTAGCACGGGTGAGCTCTAGTTTCCTTGCGAAGCTTCAATTTGTCACCTCTTACAGGTCCAGTGCTGTTTTGTTCCCGCACCATCCTGCACGGTGGCCCTGCCGGAGTGCCCGTCCTGCTCTCCTCCACCAAGTTCCCCGAACACGCCGGGTGGCCAAGCACCTTCTCAAGGCAGTGGTGCACCGTGCTCGGGTCCCTTCATCTTAAATAAAAACAAAGCAAGCAGATTACTAGGGATAACGTGGTCCCAGAGTGAAACTCCACTTGCTCTATTTGTGTTGTACAACTCTACACAGGCCCTCTCAATTCTAGCTGTTTGAAATGATGTGTAACTAGGAGGAGGTCACAGGTGCCTGGCAAGTTCAACGTACTTAGCTCAATTATCCAAGTTTCATTTCCAAATTGTGTTCAATTTGATCTTCCTGCCTCCCTCCAAATTATCTTAGAGAAAAAAAAATCAAATGAAAGCAGACAATTTAAGCCAAATCCTGTATACAATTATTTATATGCAAAATCATTTTTGTGATATATACTCCCTTTAATGGTTATGGGATGCCGGATCTTTCCAAGTGGATTTACAAACCTAGCTATCAAATTATTTCAAGGGCAGGCCTATTAGGGACAAAAATAATTATGAACTTTCGGAAGCTTTGTAAAAAAGTAAGTTTCTAAATGTTGTCTCTTTAAATTTTACTTAAGTTTTGTTTTTAATTTAAGCCTGGAGGCACAGTAGAGAGATATGCAGAGTCTAATAAGGAGTTTGGAAAATAATGTGCTGTATTCCACTGCCGAGCTATTTCTCCATAAAATATGGATAAGGAATCAATTCATAAGCGCAAATATCTACTAGGACTGAGTTTTAACATAACATTTCACATGAGCATTCTTACATGCATTATTAAGGAGATAACAAAAGTGCTTCAAATCAAGCTCTATACAGACACATCTGGAAATGCTCTCTTCTGTCTAATTTTCATTTTTTTCCCTCAAAAAATGTTAGAAGAAAAACTAGTCTGTCCCCTTGTACATTAACTGTTACCATCAGCTTTTAATCAGCAACATGTATAGTTAGATTTACAGAATTCATTCCATGTTGCCCCTTTTAGAGAACACTAAAATGAAGATAGTATCTTTATTCATTTATAGAATCTGATGTTAAAACCAAAACCACACACAAATAGCATATACATTGCTTTATGCATATAGACAGGCATGTAGATACATAGACACAACACACTTATACATGGAAACAAGTCATGACCGTGTGTTGGAAAGCATAATAAAAAGTATCTGTGCATTTCACCAGATCCTAAGTCAGACGTCATCAGATAAGAAGTGGTCTAGGGAAAATTAGTTTAAAATCAGACACAGCTAATTTCTGAAGGTATTGGAACTATAGCAAGCTTTGCGGTGTGATGTTTAATCACTGCTGGTTTTAAAGGAAGCTCTTTAAGCTTTTCAGTCAAATAAAACGTTGCCACTAAGCAATGAAGGGTTAATAAACTCCCCACAGGTTGCAAAGAGTTCATACACGTTTGGGTTTTTTTTTTGCTAATGTATATTGTAATGGAATTATATTCTGAGGACAAAGATAAAAGAAGTCTCTAAGATCTACTATTACTCTTTTTTTTTTAAATAAGTGTTATATTTTTCCTTTGAATGGAAAGGCAAGGAAAGTATTTTCCAAACAGAAACAGCAAAGATTATTTAGAAGAAAAACCGTAAGTGTTGTTTTTTTTAAATACTCTGGAGTTTTCTGAACAACTCTGATGTACTCACATTCTTATCACAACTATTTTCTTTTTACTATTGTAAGTGGATATTCAAGCTAAATTGATGCTTTATGTATATCCTGTCTCAATTTGTAATACACTATTCTCTGTAAGGAGATAATTTGAAAAAAAAATACAAAAAAGAAGAAGCGATACCACTGACAACAATTTACTTAAATTCACAAACCTTGAAATTGATGCATCTCCTATCAATCATAGTCAGAAGCCACAGTAAAACACATCCAACATTTGTATATCAAAACTGGGACTAAAAAAACACCCTGTTTTGTTCAATTTAAATGTCCTTCAACATGTTGTCATTTTATACGCTGATATTACTGGGGGATTTTTACTATGGGTTAGCTTTCTTCTGTCAAACATATGCAAGACAGTAACCTTGCAAAATTAAAGTGCATGCCATTATACTGCACAGATGTTTGTTCTCACTCAGTTACTGACAATGAAATACTTATTAAATAATAATAAGGAGATATTGACTTCTCTACTCTGTCGATATGAAGATCTGTTGATCTGTGAGGTTAATATTGATGAGGCAGAGTGAGGTAAACGTTTCATCAGGAGGGCAAATAAATCCCAATACTGGCGTAAAAACATAAAAACCCCAACTTTGTACGTACAGAGAAACTAATCCTTTTTGTATTTATTGGGTATATGAGCACCAGTTCAACCTATCAGCATGCGCAAGCTAATGCTGAAGTAAATCCTTGACACTACTTTCAGGAAACGTATTCCAAAAATGTCTATCATAGGTATTTAAAACTAAGCTCAAACGATGCCAAGCACTTAGGGTCTTTAGTCATGCTGCATGTTCTGTTGCAATGGCACATTTCCTTTAAGTATTACGGGAAGGCTCTACATACAACCTCAATATTCTTCACATTAAGGGGATTTCTGTTTGAGCTGGAGAAATGCTTTTTTTTTTTTTTAATAGGATGAGCTCTCTGTCAAAATATTATTTTTATTTGTTGTCTCATCAAAATGTCACTGAAAGTTCCCTCTCTTTACCCTCTGCCACAGAACACAATAGTGTACATGCTTTGAACAATACAAAGAGCCATTTAACTTGATGGGTCTGGCAGAAGAAGCTACTTTCTTGTTCGTTATTATCTTTAGATTTTCCTTCATTTTGTTTAAGGGAAGCTCAGAGCTGCTTTTTTTAGAAGGATATTCCATCAGTCAGGTAGGTCTCATACTTTGACAGCATTATTTTAACATGTTATTTTTAATGTATGGTATTTACACATGTAAGCAATCTGTGTAACTTGCTTCTGGGCTTTTGAACAGAAATTAAAAAGATGTGACCTAACATGTAAGACAATAAGAGGCTGTACGTTTTTGGATGCGCCAAAAGATGCACTTGTCAATTTTCCCCTTTTGATTATTAATTAAGGCCTCGATCCTGCGACTAGATTTGCAGGGGCAAAACACACGTGCAAAGCAGCTCTCCCCGTAGTATGGCTGTTGACAAGGGAAGCGCTCAGTGGCACAGAGCTCGCTGTAAGGCAGTGACCTAAAAACCAAAACATTACTTCAGCTGCCCTTGCCAGAGATCGCAGCCTGGTTTCTAGGGCAGAAGAGCCCTTTTCACAACCTCCTCCCTCTCGCCTGTCTGTAGCAGAGCTGTTGTGCCTCAGCAGGGAAAGTCGGGCGAGCATTCGGCGCTGTCTCTGCATTACTGCGGCATCCTGTTGGTAGGACAGTGCAGGGAAAAAAGCACATTATTGCTATTTGTGCGGCTCCTGTTCTGAAGGTGCGAGGCTGGCCATCTGCTGCTCCTTCCAGGGATCACGTAGGGGTCTAATACCTTTTATTTTGTGGTTTGTAAAATGTGATGACTTTTGTCTGAGAGAGGTAACAAAAACATTTCTTTTTTTGACCTCACGCTTTCTTGTCCTTCTCATGTCCTTCTCCCCAGCCCGTGTTCGGCAGAGCACTGTTGCTGGTTTTTTTTTGCACCTCAGGCCATGGTGCTGTTTGAAGACTCCTGTCTCTGCAAATTCTTGCTTTCACCCAAATCTCTCTTAAAGGCAGTGGGGTTTTGTGTGCTTGTGTTCTGCCATGCTGGCTGCTTTTCACTGTTTTTTAGATATTTTTATCCTTCTATATTGTGAGAAACTTTCTCCTACAATCATGTGAAGTGTCTCCCAATTTCTATGTAATGGTAGTCAGATGGCAGAATCTCTGGGAGCAATGTTTTGGTTCATGGGTACCTTGTTTTCTACCACTTGGCTGGATGTTCTTAAAAAAAATTCCTTCTAACGCACATGTCAGGTAATCCTGGTTACAAAATCACAAGAAAAAGACACTTTTCAAACCTTCTAACTCACACCGAGATTTTCTTAAAGTTTGCTAACATTTAAAAAAAAAAATCTAGGCAATTTAGAGGCATGGATTTTGGTCACCTCAAGACTCTGGGGCAGGGCTCCACGTGTACAGATATAACAACTAGACTGGGGTCTTGTGCTCCAGAGCATCTTTGTATGTATTTATCTGAATGGATTTATCTGAAACAACATCGGTTTCTCAGATCTTGGGTATGCAAAAGGATCCAGCACATAACTTGAACACTTTTAGTAATAATTATACCTGACGAACATTATCATATGACACTATTTCAGTGCATGCCTTTGCAAGTGCAAGGTGTATTCTCTGTAAAGTTCACCTTAATATACCGAGCTCATTCTTCACTGCAGTTTCAAGGCTGGAGATTCTGTACCCGTGTAACTTACGTGGCAATAAAGATACTGATGGAACAATTGTTCTTCTAGTGAGTTAAGCTGAATAAGAGACAAAATCAGTAATGACTAGGGGGCTCCCATATCCAGTTGTATGCTTCGCAAAATAGATTGCAAGAGAAGGAACAGGCAGCAAACTGTGTAAACTGAGCACAGATAATTCCCATGCTGTGAAAACCCTTCTGCCTTAAGAACCCGAGCAATGAAAAGGTTACAAGAAAAGGGGTAATAAAAATATCAAAAGAAACCAAATAGAAATAGGTTTCTTTGCAAGTAGAGAAGCCACTTTCTAATATGGTGGCCTTATATACAAGTACATTTGTCTTCCAGACCCTCTGCTGTTGATTAGAATTCTGATGCCACTGGAGGGGTTACAATTTTGTTGAGTTTCTGGATCTCAATTGCGCTGTCAAGGGGTCATTCTTTCTGGTAATAAGGTAGCTAGTGGCCCCTGGGAGAGAAGGAAAACAATTGACTCTTGAAAGCAGAAACATATACTGAAGTCTAGAGTAGATTTCTGGCAGTGGACCAGGTCTTTTCTCATAGCATTTGTCATTGTAGCAATGAAAAAATTGTGGGAGTTCTACAGGCGGCCAAAAAAAGGAAAACAGAGCACAACAACAACAAAAAAAAGAGCTAGATGTAATTTATTTTGGAATTATATTTAAGAGCAGGTTGTTTTTTGTTTGTCACACTGTTGGTTCACTTGTTAAAGATGTGGAACCCATTAGATAGAAATATGTTGCTTATTTTAAAGCAAACGATTATCAAATGACTACACTTCAAAACATTTTTTTGCTTTAATTTGAAGTGAAGTCATTTGAGTTTGAAACATATGCCTTTGCTAAATGTAGAATATTTTGTTGCCAAAACCAGACAACTTCATTTTGAGTCCACTGCTTGCAAGCATTGTTGATCCTGGATGTCACTGACAATATGAGTCTTGGCAATAAGTCTTTACAGAGGTCAGTAGTAAAGTTTCGCTTACTACCACTAGGCTTTTTTATTATTATTGTTATTCTATTGGGTCAAAACAGTCTCACCATATAATCATACTCAACCAGAACAAATGCAATATTGCATTTGATTGGCTTTGGAAGTATTATTACACTTTGTACAATAGGATAAAGCTCACTTTTTAAAAATAATTTATCCTGAGATCTGCATGTAAAGGTTTTCTACATCTTTCTGAAAACTGGCTTCATTATTTCACAGGCTATGTTACCAGGCTGTTTTTCTTCGTTGTAGTATAAGCATACATAAGCCGTGCATGCATACATGCATGTGCATACCACCACACAAACACACCATTGGCACTATATGTAATTTAACATAAGATTTATATTATACTTGCAAGATTTTAAAGTGGATTTCAAATTTATTACAAACCCCAGCATTGCAGCTGATATACGTGCATTCATCCCATCGTTTAACTGAAGTACCCAACTGTAGCAGCTTGAGGCTTTCTCTGTTGTTGATGGAGAAAGGCAGGCACACCCAGAGATGCGCTTCTCTGAAGGTACTTCCCTTTTTTCACTGGCTATAGAGCAAATCTAGAGCAAATCTACTCCTAATTTAGAATAAACGACTGAAGTGGACTGCAATCCTTGCCGAAACGTGCAGACAAAGTGCCGTATCTTCTGTTGTCACCTACAGATTCTGGGCTGAAAAAGATCTTTCAGTTTAGCATCTAAAATACCTCATATAGATAATTGTGTGTGAAGTCTTACACAGAAGAAAACTGAACGAAACACGGGCTTGATCTTTTAAAATTTTAGTTGTCTAAAAGCCAGACATTTAGTCTGTATTGGTCGTCTTCTTTTACTCCATAGTCCACTCATTTAACTCATTTGTCTTAGAATTAGATGAAATATGCTGAGGAGGAGGATCCTGAGACAAATGTATGGTAGGTGAGATATGACAGGTGGGGGCGCATTTATTACAGAACAAATTTAGATGCCTAAATTAGGAGAGGTGACCTTTGGATTAGGATTTTAGGCGCTTAGGATACCTTTTAGATAGCTAAAGCAAAGTGAAATGAAACTAAATTTTTGCTAAGGGATTTGTGCAACAACATGCAGAGAAGGAGGCATTTGCAGATTTAGGGTAAAAAAATAGTTCTACTGTTGCCTGGTAAAATCCTGACAACCCCCTGCCTTGTTGCATTAGGTAAAATGGGAAGAACAAAGAACATCTTGAAGAAGCCCTAATCTCACTGTAGAGAGTACCGTGCAACAGACTGTGGAAGAGGGAAAGGTGTTACTCTTTAAGTAGTATTAGAGAGGCTGGCTATAAAAATGACTTTTCCTCATGCTCCTATCTGGGCACAGGGAAATTAATAATAGACATTTTCACATTAACTTCTCTCTTTCTCCCTCTCCACCCCACCCCACCCCCACTTAGGAAATAGCAGTAGTTTTGTGTATACATTTCAATATCCAAGAGCGTGACAGGTTTATCTTGCTTATCTCTTTCTCAGCACAGCTCATGGAAACTCATTTTCATACAACTATGTTGTCTCATGTTGTATTCCATCATAAAAGCAAATTTAAAAAAGCTCTAGTGTGATTAAAACAACTAATCTTCATTCCTTCTGAAGACCTTTCCTCTGCTATTTTTTTAGTTAAGACTAATTGCAATATCTGATGTTACCTTTCTTTTAAGGGCAAACTTCTGTCCCAAGCAGATTCTTTTAACTGGACTTTGTACAGATTTATAATTACATTTATAATTTAGGATCCTAGAATGTACCATTTGCTTAAAGAATATGCATGTTACTGTCAGATCTTTTAATTTAGAGCATCTGTTGCTGAAGGAGCTGAAAGTTTATTTACTCATTAAGTAAAAATTCTCAACAGGTAATATTAAAACCAGTATTTTGCTGTCCAGAATAACACAGTAACAGAAAACAAAAATCAAATGCTATGGTTAGCCATAAGATAAACTAACTGGTGACATGCTCTATTGTGAGCTGAAGCTCTGTCGGATTGTCAAGAGGAATTAGTTCTTAAGCAAGGTATTTATAGCAACGTAAGACTGGAAGGCACCACCAGGGTCACAGAATCATTGTAATAGAAGAGAATTTGTTAAATAACGTTCCCACATGATCCTATGAAAATTTTCCCCCTAGCTTCTTTGAAACTGCCTGCCAGTCCATTTTTACTGTAAAGCTGGCATTCAGCTTTTTCTGACCATAGGGTCAAGATTTACTGACCAGACGCTGAAGCAATTTAGTACCTCTAGGTGCATCGGTTCACCCTGACCTACATCCTAGTTCTAGTTTGTAACTCACCGAGCAAAGAAAAGTGAATACTCATTCCTCCTCTCTGAAAGTGAAGAAATGTATCAGAAAGAATAAAAATCCTTCCTGGATATTGCAGCTAATCAAGAAATGCCTTGCAGTAGGATAAATACAATATAAATACAGCACAGAGACACATTCGATGGACACAGTTTAAGAACTGAGAGCAAGGGCTGCTCTGCTGTCCTTATCTCCTATAATGGGGCTTTCAAGACTTTCAAGCAGCTGGTGTCCAGATAATTTAGACATTTGCAGGCAGGATTGCGTACAGAAGTGAGGAGGAATCTATTGCAAAGGCCTGAGCAACTGAGGTCTGTGGTGATTCATCCTACTCACAAGGCAGGCAGCTGTTTGCAGCAGAATCTGCAGCTTTTGGGTGGACTTACTGGGCCAGTATCCTTCCTCCTGCAAAGCTATTAAAGTGAGTGGAATTACATACGGGATGAACTTGGCTCTTTAGGTGTGGGAGAAACCATTTCCAGTACTGACATATGGATATTAGCACTTCTTTATGCAGGGCTTACAGACAGGCTTTGGGAATGTTTACAAGGTGGGAAGGACAATGAAAGAACATGTAAAATCATTTCACCCTGATTCATCTTTGGAAGGAACTCTGCATGTGGATTGCTCTCTTTCCAGTTGGCTGTGTCTGCCAGAACCCTTTCTTCCAGTCTGAACCTCATAGCCCTCCTACACCAAGGAATTTGGGCTTTGTCCAGTGGAGGGCTGGGAAGAACGAATACATTTCCTCCGCACTCCCACATGCTTCTCGTCTTGGGAACTAAGGATAACGCTGCTGAAAAGCGCATGCAAACCAAGTAAAAAGTTCTGAAGAGCTGGTATGAAATAGGGCTCCGGCAAATCCTCCCGTTATCCATACATTCTGCGGGCATTGCCTTGAGTCTAGGAAGCAAAGCCCTCATTTCTTTCCTGGCAATCAAAGAGTGGCAACTGTACCCCAGCTGCAGAAGAACTTTAAGGAAACCAAGCCATTCGCTCTCACCAGCCACTGTGCCTCTGTCCAAGGAGATAACACATCTCCCGAGTCCATTTAAATTAAAATAATAAACAGAGCCAAGCATTGCATTTTTATACCCAGTGGGCCAACTGCTTTTTAAGGCTGCAGAATTTGAAGAGGACGAGTTTTTTTCAGCTAGTCGAACCAACAACTTTCTTTCACGGATGCAGCAGCGCAAACAACCCATTCGTTGGACAACGGCCACTAGAGGAGCTGACCATAACGTAACATTGCTCCCTAGGTACACCTCGTTTAACACTTACTTGCTTCTTTCGTCATGGGTTCTCTGCATGCCAGAAGGCTGCTGTAGTGGTAAGGAGGTGTTATCTAAACTTATTTTACACTATCCCTCTTTATAAATGTGGGGCTTTAGCCATTTCTGTAATGTGACATCACATATACAAGAATAGGGTGTGGGAAGCTCCCAACTGTTAATGAGACAAAGGTACAGTGTCAGTCCTCGATCAAAAGTGAATTTAGCTTTGACATAAAGGTGCAAACTGTTTCACTTCACATCACAGCAGAATTTGGCCAGACATTCTCAGAGTTTTGTCACAATTAGTCTCGGTGCATGAGGCATAGAAAACCTCTGGATATATGGGAACAAATGCAAACTGGTATTCTCTTCTAGCATTCATATCTTTCTGCCGCTACTTGAGTTAATGATTTTCTGCTAATGCATCTTCAGATACTGATGCCAATATACGTGTTCAGAAGAGATGGGTAACTGCTTGGTTTGAATCTTGGAAATGAAATACCAAGATTGAAACCAGCATGAAAGTGCTTCATTTAATTGTACGTATGCCTAAATATATTACAGAGAATGGGTAACAAGAGGTGATATTTCTGAAACAGCACCGAGGAGCTTGTGATCTGGGTGATCACCTGCGAGTTAGGGCTCGGAGGTTTTATGTCTCATTTTGCCACTGACACCTGAGTAAACTTGGCTACGTCATTAGCCTCTTTTTACATAACTGACACTAATCATTACAGTCTTTACATGGTTCCTTCCTGAAACTTAATTCATTAATGTTCATGAGACAGTCAGACAAAATGTGTTAGGTATGTGAAAACTGTATACTGGCTGCTGCACCATGGCAATTCTGCAGGCAACTTTTAAGAAAGAAGCGAGCTCCTGCATTTGACATGCTATTTTGATTCTGAAAACACTCCCAAGGCCAACTCAGGTAAGAGCAGACCTCAGGTTTATTTACATTTGTAGACAGGCACCTACACACAGATAAGTGCACAGGAAGTAACAGCCGTAAGTATGATTATGCTAACCATCCCCATTAAGAGAGGAAGATGAGAAGGGACAGAATGGTGTTTGACAGTGCAAAAATGCTCACTCATGACTTTTATTTCCTTCCAAAACACTTCATCAGTGTAAAAACTTCACCCTTGCAATTCAGCCAAGGTCGCTGAGACCCTCTGTGCTGTGCTGAGCAAGACCAACTTGTACAAGCCAACAGTGCTTGAGGCAGCTTTGCTTTATGCGTAAAATATGTAAAAAATGAGTGTAAGTTACAGCTTTGGGAAGTGACCACAGGAATAACTGATAAATGCTTCTTTGCCTTTAAGCTGGTAGGACATGGAGCCTATCCAGATAACTCCTTTTTTATTTTCTTTCTCCCTGCTTCCCTTTTCCCACTTCTGTCCTGGTGTAGGCCTCTTCCTGAAAACAGAAAGTTTTTGAAGACACTGAAAGTTCTGAAGGGGAATGTCATTAATCTAATTTTAATTAAGAATAAACAAACCTTTGAGATGCATACGGTGTAAGTAGCAGCAAAAATGTAATGTTCATTTTATACTAAAAGCAACAGAAGTTGGAGCCCAGAAGAGAAACACATCTTGCAGATGGCAGCAATGGCACCCTAGAATTCCCCCTGAATATATTTATACATTTTCATAACCCTTGTTCTATCTTGATAGTCTCAAGTTCTATGGCTCCTTTCTCGGAGATATTTTATATCCACTTTCAAGCAGCACGTAGGGACTATGGCATTTTGTTCAGCTTGATATGAACAACCTGTATGGCATCTCTTCTTTTCTATTGTTGCTTTCTTTACCGCCAGATGTTCAACTGCCTATGAGAGTACCCAAGGAAACATAGTTATGCTGTATTCCAATACTGAATCAGTTTAATTGAAAAAATAACGTGATGTGTACAGTAAGGGAATTTTAAATTAACTCCCTAGCATATTCATGGTTAAATACAATGGTTTTGCTATCTAATAGGATATAACAGAGTGTTCCTAAATGATTCTTACTAAAAAAATAGTGAACTTAATACTCCTATCAGTGTATCGCAGGCAGCCAAGCACACATCACAGAGTATACCATGTACTGGAAAGGACAGCAGGCTGCACTGTCACCCACTGCAGCCCGACCCCAGTCATTTTGTTCTTTCAGCAATGGTGAAGTTCTTATGCTCATGGAAACGTGCACCAGCAAGAACAACCTGATCTTATGCAGTAACTTGACATGCCTGATTGATGCTTAGGACTAGCTGGAGCTACATGGCAGTAAAATCTCTTCTGTGCTAAGCACGCCTATGCACATATAGACACAGTGGAAGCTTATCGCAAAGCTCCTGGAGCTGCTGCCACTGCCTTTGTTGTTCTGCTTACATAGCACAGAGCTGTGCCGATAAACACCCAGATAGGACAGATGTAAATTTGATGGATGAAGTACTGTTTTCTCTAATAATCTAGATCGAAATGTTAAATTTTCCTCTGCATTTATCACGCACTCTTCTAGTGCGTATTGGCAATAGGCTCGCTTATCCTTCTAAATGGCTGTAAACAGCTGCCAGGTTCACAGCAACTGGTGGATACAAGCTTTTGTGCATTGGTATTACTGAAAGCGGGTCTGCTGCCTGCTGCTTTTTAACCTTGAAAATTTAAGCATGAGGAAGAGTCTATTCCTTCTAGTTCAGGAGGTTCCTAAGCTGCAGAAAGCTTGAGAGGCTGTACTGGAAGAAGTTTTATCAGGTGCTTCTCCTGTTCCTATGCTTTTCCCCCAAATATACTCTGTTAGCCACTCAGAGGGAGGTTGGGCTAAATAGCTCTTTGCTCTGGCTGAAGAGGGCTTTTTTTATGGACTTCCTTTATTCTTAGTTATTGCAGTAGCCTTTGGGCCTGATTCTATAAAACACTAACCCACGGCAACCTCGTCCCAGTAATATCAGGCAGACAATTAAGTAATTAACACGTGACTGTTTGTAGCTCTCAGCAGACGGTTGATACCCATGCAGGCCTTGGTTCTTACGGAGAAGGACGTTTACACGGAAATCTCATTCCTCCCTGCAGCAGCAGTAAATAGTCTGGAAGTGCAGCAGGGAATTGGCTTTGAAGGTCAAGAGGAAATCCCACCCAGGCTTCCTGCTGCCAGGCAGCTTTCAGCTGACCTGCGCTCCAAGGTGAGCATAGCCTGCAGGGTGCGAGGTGGCAAACGCCCATCAGCTGTGCTCTGGGGTTTGGCTGGGGCATGCACGTGCTTTGGAGTGAGGCCCCTGATTTGCTCTCGCTTCTACAAAGATCTCTCAAGTGGTATCCCTGGCTGGGACTCGGGTAAACCATTTGGATAAGCTACTCTAGCAGTAAGCTGGGGAAGTTGTCTGGGCCAGTCTGAAGGAAGTCTCTTAGCTGCTGCAGCACTCATGGAAACAGAAGCTCATGGACCGCATGATACTGCACTTGGAGTATTCACCAGATCAGGAAAGGTGAGGAAATACCTGTGTGGGACAAATTAAAAGGGCTTCTCCTTTCATACTTGGCTTAATACTGAAAATGAACTTGTTTTGCTGTTGTTAATGTGTTCCTTGTATCTTTGAATTGAGATACCCTATTGAAAAGGCTTGACTCAGAGCATATTGCTGTATTTCATTTACGCCTTCAGCTCTTTGTTTTTCCTAAAGTTTGTAGAAACAATAAATTGGGAATCAGACCATTGCTTGTGATTTGCAATTCTAATAAAGCCTGGTGGGCACTGTACACAACTTTCTTCTGTGGTGATGGTTATTTGGTGACTGCTTCCAGCTTATGATTGTTAACGGACGTTTTCAAGTACACCAATGGTACTTTGCTTTCTAAAGAACCATTTGTATTCCCAGAATGATTCACAAATCCTTTTGTTTAAATAAAAATGCAGCACAAGTTTGTCTTAAGACATAAAGTCTTGCATCATATTTGTATTACTAAGGTACTATATCTAACAGTGTTTCTGGTTTAGCTAACAGAAGATCAGCCATGCTTAACAGCTTAATATCTGCCATGCTTTTCTTGCAGCAGTATTCTCAAAATAACAATTATAACATTATTTGATTACTAGAATATGGGTGTAGCATTTGGAGAAATTGTAAAAGCATTTTTCTTTTTCTTTTCTTTCCCAGAAAAGTACTGGAATATTAGAGAGGTGGAATTAAAATGTAAGCATTAATTGAAACTACGCTTAATTTCCTTCAGCAGTGTTGTGTGCATTAAATATAGTTCTTTAGAGAGAATTGAATTTTATGTTTATGAAATTAATAAATTAATAAATGTTGTATTTCTAGTGCTTGGAGTTACATGGAAGATACCTGCTCACCTATTTTGAAAATAGGAGGGAAATAAAATGACAAAAAAAATGAATGGAGATGATGGAAGACTTCCAGTAACTCAGCTTTGGAACGGACTTAGTATTCTGGCTGGAGATGAAATATGTTCTCACTTCCAGCCCTGGGAGTCTCATTTTTTTGTGGCTTTCTATCATGCCAGTACTTAAATTAAAAATTGTTCTTTGAGATCTAGTGAAAGCAAGCTTGTTGGTTTTGGCTACCACCATCTGTAATATGGTCTCTCCTTCCCATTAACACTGACTTGTCCTTCTTCATGTTAAATCCTACATGATGTTCTTGCTTCAATGCTGCAGTCCGTTTTTGTGGAACGCCTTTTGAACAGAAGTTTTTCAATTGATAATTTTACAGTCCCAAAGAGTATTCAGATGCTCTGTTGTATTATTGCATGCATTTGGTTTTCAGTTTCCAGTTGCATCCAAGTAAAACATCTATACATTTCTCTGGCAAAAACATCTTGCAATTCCTGAGAAGGGTCTGCATGTATCTGTTGCCCTGGTTTATTTGGGTCTTTCATAAAGATAGCAAAACTGTGTTTTCTTCTAAAGTCCCACCTTTTGCTTGAGTTCCCCCTCCCCCCCCTTTTTTTTTTTTTATTTCTTTCTCCGCTCTATGCAAAATAACATTTGCAGGATGATTTTCTTCTAAAGATGACTGATCATCCACTCGGGCAGTTGTCCAGATTGCCTGAGTATGGAAGTTTATTAGTTCCCATGGGTGGAAAACTTGTTTTGGATTCTACAGTGTGAAAGAATAGGTCCTACCTGGATGTTATATGGTTTTATTTGGTTTGGGTAACTTAAGTCTTGGACTGCTCTTGCCTTTATTAGCGTGTCTGTAACCGTGAGGCTTCGACAGCACGGGACTGTGGTCTGTCTGCCACGTTCATGTGCTTGTCACAAAGCAACTGAACAAACTTGCCATCCCCAGGTGAACTGATCAAAGGTAGTTGTAGTAAGCAGGAACTTGTTTTGTTTCAATGCATCTTTTCGATTGTAAAGCACTCAGATAATGCTTAATATTTTTCAAAGTATATGCTGAGCACTTATGAAAATGTGACCCTTTTACTCTCTCAAGTTAGGCAACCAAAACCTGAAGCACATCCTTCTGTGTTACTATTGAAAATCCAGCCACTGGTTTTAAATTGTCCCTGTGCTTCATTTTTAGGGCTCGTTATAGATAGCTTAAACATAGGCCGGTGCAAAAGATTCTGGAAAGCCTCTGACAGTGACCTAATGGGAGGTTTGAATGCTTGCGTCTAAAAATTAGGCTGCTCAGTTCAGCTTCTCAGATGGGTGGATAGATAGATTGCTTCAGGCAGCCAAGTTTGAAACGCTTGCCCTACTTTTGGAAACACCAAAAAGCTTTTGGAAACACCAGCATAAAAATGACCTGTATAAGGTAGCTGAACGTGTCACTGCTTTGGAGTTGTATACTGCTCCATATGTGAACTGGTGGTGTGGTTGTTACAAGGATTTCGTTTAAGGATCTGGTGCAATTGATCTGGTGGTATGACCGGGATAGATGTTTTCTTACAGAGTGGTCGGGTGCCGTCCTTGATTATTGCTGCTGGTGGGAAGAGTTGTGTTCAAAGGAGCGAGTGAAGGAGAGTGGTCCTGCTGGCCACGCCGACCAGTTGCGTATGGGGAAGCACCTGCAATAGCCTTTCATCCCTCTCTTGCTTGCATTTAACTCGGAGATCATTGAGGGGGTTTGGCTTGTAAATCAACTGCTCTGGAGACCGTTATTGCTGCCTGACTCTCCGTTAGCGGCATAAAAGTCACTACCTGGCCACTTGTGTTATCTCACCAGAATCTTGCGTTGGTGTTTGCATAACTTGTACTCCTACAGAGCAGATACAGATACCTATTCTAACGCGCAGTAGCTGCCTCGAGTCAGAAGACACTAAAGCAGTATGTTTATATGGGAAACGGTGTTACGTGGAAAGGAAAGCTGTGGATAATTGTGAACTCTTCTACAAGAAAGCAAGTAGCATTAATGACAGCCAACAGAGAGCTCTGTGATTGTCATAAGTATAATTTTTATGATGATAACTAAACTTATTGAAATTGTAGTAAAATATACTAAATTCACTTTACTGTTTTTGGGTGGTTTTTTTTCTTTTCCTCCCTCCTCCCAGTTACAACAGTTACTTACTATCTGCTCTGGCCTACATGTTGGTCGTCTTAAAAAACTTTTGTTTCAAGATGCATTTAAGAGACTTGGGCATAAAAGTATCATCCATGGTTCTACTTGTCGGAAAGAAAAAAAAAATTACATAAAATGAGGATGTTGCTGCATCTGCATGCCTTTTTTGTTACTCAAAAGTTTTTGGTGGGCTTGTTTTTATAATTAACGTGGTCTGAAAATCTGAGTTGTTTCTGAAATTATATTTTGGGGAGAGTCAGGAGAACTGATTAAAGCTTATCAGTTTTCTGTGGTAGCTTAATCTAAGTCAACTGATAATTATAAAGTGAGATAAAAAATTAAAGCAGAGAGAATGAAACCTTATATTGAGCAGGGCAACTTGGGAAAAGCCCGGTCCCGATCAAATACTGAGGAGGGCTGCTCTACACCAAGGAGGGATTACAAAAATTGCCCAGAACTTGCAGCAAAGCAACTTTTGTGGAAACCAAGAATAACATCCTGCAGAGTTTACTGCCAGTAACCTGGCAGCCAACTAAACAGACATCTCTTCTGCCTGTTCTTTTGAGATCCCAGGCACAAGAAAGGAATAGGGAATGAATACTCATATGTATTTTCTTTTTGCTGGCTTGCTTGCCTTGCTTACCCCACAACACAGAAAATCACTTGTGGGAAAGTTGGTGGTGTCTTCATGCAGGAAGATCCTTAAGAGGAGGGGAACTAAGGGGGCTACTGTTCACCATGGCTAACATGGAGGATGCTTGTGCACCATGCAACCAGATATTTCTTGCATCTGTAGGGACGAGGAAGAGTTATACTGCTGAACTACTGAACTCCTTAGGGGACATCTTGCCTGCAGACATAAATTACTATTCTAAACAGTAGTAAGAATTGAAATCAGTGGACTTAATTTTCATTGGTATAATGGGAACTCAGAAGGGCTTCCTCTATTTTTTTTTAGTCATAAATGGGCAAAAAGAAATGGAAAAAAAAATCACAAAATAGGACACTGCACAAACACAGAAAATGAACGCATATATATTTTACCCCTTCCTCCCCCTCCCCGGGTGTTCCCCCAGTGGCATGTGTCAAGGCATTTCCAAAGCTGGGCTTTAGAGTCTTTCTGAACTCTATTGTACATTAGTCTCTGCACCCATAAATTGACTCTAGGGTCATCCAGGGGATAATTTAGCTTTAAATACAGGGTTGCACTAATATGTCTGTTGGCCCTCACTCATCCATTTGAATTGGCAGAAGTCCAGCTGGAATAGAGGAGAGGAGCTGTTTAAGGGACCCGTTCTTCATGACATTACATTATCATATCTCTCGCCTTGTACTTCCCGAAGAAAAGGCTAGAACGGGATCGGTGTAACGGAGCAGGCCTCCTCCAGTGGTGGGGAAGTGGATATTGGCTTTACATTAGGATGTAGTGTGTAGGGCAGAGTACGGCCCAGACTCTGGCCCAAGGAGAATACAGATGCAAAGAAAATAGTAATTTTTATGATGGCTGTTCAGTCACACATAACACTTACAGTCAAACTGTTGTGCCAGTTTATGAGTCATTTAGGAGAAACATACTTATCTCCAGTTTAAAGATATGAAGGAGAAAGTAATTTGCTAACAACTGTTTCAGGTTATTTGCAGGGACAAGATAAGAAATAAAGAGTAATTATATTTTGACCCATAAATAACTCCAACTTTCATGTCCCTTGTATCCTCTGAATCTGTAAAGGAATTGCATTATGGGCAGAAGAATGATTATTTTTTTTGTAATCTGTCTGTAAGATGAATAGGACACCTACTTTTATCAGTTTTCATAGTGAGTAAAAAAAAAAAATTTCAGAATGTTTGCTAGTTAAGTTATGTTGTGTGGCAGAGCCTAACTCTGCAAAGACTCTAGTTTGAATGTTTTAGGGTTTTTAAATAGACACATTTTTGTTTATATGTATATTTGCTCATTCTTTTATTTAATCAAAGGGAAAAACTGTGTTCATGAGGCCTGACTTTTTTTTTTTTTTTTAATTCTAGATTCCAGTGGTTCAGGCATCTGTATAACAGGCTTGTCTGTGCTATACTGCAGAGAAACCTTCCTCTTTGACCTACTGGGTGTTTCTCTTCTGAGGGAGGAAAGGAATTCTTTCCATGTTAAAAGAGTTCAGTCTCCTCCTGTCACTGATTGCCTCTGTTGCTTAGTTGAGCCCAATTATATGCAATGGCTTTTCAAGGGTTCAGCTGTGAAGAAGGCATGTGTGCAAATGATATCAATAAAATAACAGGATTTGCATACACAGGAGCAGCACACATGCTACTGCTTTGAAGATTTACCGTGTAAGGTACACTTACTGTTCAGTAGGACATCTGTTGACACTGCCACTTTTATACTCCTCCTGCTTAGTTTTCCTGGCTGCCATAGGCACAGGCAAAAGAAAATAGCAGTGCTAACTGTTCATGCAGGAGTAATAATAGCCCTTAACAGAAGAAGAGTAATTACCTTTGTCTGGTTTCTCCCTGCTCTAAAATCTAATAAAATAGAGACCAGTGGCTACGTAGCTGATGCATACAGAAGCCCTGTTGCTTTTACGAAATCTGAGGCTGGTTACATAAAGCGTCCTTTGCTCACAAGCTGAACTCGCATATTAATTCTGAAAAAAATCCATTACTGATGGGTAGATTTCCTGAGCACATTTGACAGCTTTCAAGCTAGCGGTATTTGGCAAGGCCTTTTAAAGTTATAGGAGATTTATAGCTAAAGAGATTCCATAGCAGCGAGTTCAGATCCTATCCCTTTCCCCCAGCTCCTGCACTGGGTAACAATGACAGGAGCTGTCTGTATACCAGAAGGAACAGTTTAAGAGGGGTGGCTGCATTTGGCAATCGAAGCCCCCGTTAGCAGCCGGAAGCATTGGTGCTGAAAAGCAATTGCTGGTGTCAAGAACTTTCCTAGCTAAGCACTGCAGCTGGTGGCAATAAATAGCATTCTAATAAAGGAGGATGTTCAACCCATGACATAAGCGAATACTGTTTCAACCACAAAAAGTAATTTATGGTGCTGCATATGTCTGAAATGGATTTTTTCCGATACATTTTAAAATAAAAATGCTAAGATTTCAATGGAGGGAAAGATCTGCATTTTAAATCAAAATGAAATTGAAAGATCAATGAAAAGTGTACTGCTTTTTTAAGTACGCAATGATACATAACGTTTTAAGGATGTGCACTGTCACAAAGCACAATTACCTCCATTCCTAAAAATGAAAGATGCTGTTTTCTGACTGTGAATGTTCTCTATATTGCATCAAACCTAATAACTTCCCATGTCAGTGATAATCCCCCCCAACATTTAGACAGAACCATCATCATCTTCTCTCATAAGAATGCCAAAATGATCACGCGGAAAGTAGCAAATAACAGTATGCTTGGGTTGCACAAACATAATGATTCCTGAAAAAATCAGCTCCAGCCTCAATGAAGAGCAAAAAAAGAGGAGTGGATAATAAAGTCATTAGGCTCATTGGACCTGTTAACTTCTTGAGTCCACTACAGTAAACAAGTTATTAGTTTTGACATAACCAGTGGTTTATTTGAACATATACTGTTATACATTCTGTTTATGCCACATGTGATTTCTCTTACATAATTACTGTGAAACAGCAATGTTACATACTGTATCAACTCCCACTGGGATGAGCAGTGTGGGTGTGGTACCAGGAGAAACTGTCCTTCGAGTTTATTTCTCCTGGCTGGTTTGGGGTTTTTTTGGGTGCATCTAAGAGAGGGCAGTTTTGTTTTTAGCTAAGCATAGGCTGTCAAGTTAACTGAACGGATGGGTTGTTCTGAAAGGCATTTTATACAGGAGTTTGTTTTGAATCACGAGGGCTGTATGTGCAAGCATGTAAAATGAGTAACTGGTTAAGTGTTACTCAAGATCAAAATCCTTTGTACTGGAATGCAAAGCATAGTATGCACATTTGAAATTCCTTAAGGAAATATGTCCTTTGTATTATTCTTTTACATGTGTTTATTAATTCTCTAGTTTTGCTTTTAGAAGAAACAGGCGTGCACGTTTAAGAGATGGCTGATACCCATTTATCAGCGGTACAGCTCTGTACTCAAGCTGATTCCCACCCCTGCCCCTTCTCCCTCCCCCTGTAGATGGTTTCTGCTGTCATCTAGGAGTTAAAGAGCCAGATTCTCAGCTGGTGCACATCAGCACTGCTATCCCGAAATAAATAGGCATAACTTCACCAGAGTCACTGAAACCTAAGCTCAGACTCGTGGGTTTTGCCGTCCTTGAGTGCAGTGCTTTAAGGCTTATGATACACACTTCTGTGATACTTTGTTATGGTATAAACAAACACCACGCTTCTGATTCGAATTATAATCTCATTCACCCAGAAACCAACAGAGCTCTGCTTATTTATCCCAGCTGAGAGGATAGCCCAAAGGCTTTTCATGTTGTATGATAAAGTCATGGGCTGCGATTCCAACCGCCCCCTGCGCCGCCCCCCCCCCAGTATAAACAAGGAGGTGACCCCACTACTGCTGGTGCAATTACTTAGATGTGAAACAGTTGTTCAGAGAGTTTTGGATTCAAATCAGTGCCACGATGTTTATTCTGTAGTGAAGTGATGTGTCTGCTAAGGCTTTAGTCAGTTCAGAGAGAAAGCAAGAGTCTGAATTTAGGTATCGGTATGAAGAGTCGGGCAGAAATTTGGGAGTAATTAAAGGATGGAACACCTACCAAAAATGTTGAATTGAATGTTTCCTGTAAACTGTGTGTGCAGCCACAACACTCTTTGATTCTGAGTCGCATTTAAACTTGGGATGGAATCCAGCTGCAAAGCCTGGATCTAGATCTGAATTTCCACAAGTTCAAGGTTGTTGTGATCAGTGGAGTTTATTTGGTTCCGTATCTAATCTAAATGCAGAACTTTTAAGGTAACTTCAATCAGATGTTCTTGGGATCCACTGGAATAATAGTGCAATAAAAGCTGAAATTAAACATATCTGGTATTGTGTAGGGATTTTATTAGTATTCCAGTTTAAGGTTAAAATAGTGCTCTCATGCAGTCAGCCTACGTTAATAAATTAAAGCAGGGGAGTTTGCAAATGATTTAAAATCATGGCTTACACATTTTTCCAAAGCAAAAGAAGGGAAGCACAGAAAGTTCATCTGAATTCTCAAGGCAGTGCATGTGGTGAACATTAGTTTCCCTTTCTTCATTTTTTTTTTTTCGTTAAGGTTGGCTAATGCTTTCTTTTTCTTCACAAATACTGGTAACCGAAGATACCTTCCACATGTGTACCACATCAGGGAGAGCAACATCATAGAAGGACCTTCTTTAGGTGCGGTGCATAGTAGCAAGGAAACATAGCCATGTATGTATTCACATCTCCACAGTGGTATGTTTTTCTGAAACTGTAAATCACTTCAAATGAAGGAACATGGCCTGGCAAGAGTTGGGAACTGGAGGAAGAAAAGAATGCAGTATTTACTTAAAATCAAAACAAAACCCGAAACAAAGAACCCGGTTCTTGCTTCTAGGTTTAACCTGTAATATTTCATTCAATATGCCGTCTTGATCAAAATCAGCTATAGGAATGGGATAGCTATCAGTTGTCACAATTTTTGTCAACAAGAAACAAAAAAAATCAATGATCCCCTTACTCTCTTTTGTTTCCTGTTTTCTTCAGTTCAGCCAGGCTAGTGGTTATCTAGGGAAGGTCAGCAACGATAATTCTGATAGAAACTGTCTCATGTTTTTGGCTGGTGAGAAGGCGTGTGATAAGAAACTGCCAGGTAAAGGAGAGAAAGCTGAGAGGTAAACAAACACCCAAGGGCTGCCTAGGGACTGAGGTTTGTGAGTCTGTGTTCCTCTCGGCAGCGCTGGAGCACCCTGCCCGACCCTGTGGGCTAGCCCCGCGTTGCTGGCTGCACAGCTTGCAGGCGGTGGACGGGGGGCTATCTCCTGCCTGGAGAAGATCTTCCGTGCCCTGGGAAAGCCCCTTTACTCAGGGCAGAGAAGGGGGGAAACAGAACGATTTCTAGAGTGATGAGAGCCCACCTATGAAAGTAATCCAGGACCCTCTTAATACTTTTAAAGTGAGCAGGATGGCTACAGCTTCTGTGTGCTCTGGTTTTTAGGCAGCGCGTCAGCTGGGGCTGGGTGGTTGCTGAAGGAGGCTTGCAAGGTTCAGCTGTCTATGCCAGCTAATTGCAGTTACCTGGTATAACGTTCTCCGTGAGCTGGCTGTGCTGTTCTGCCTTTTATTAAAGGGAATTCCTCCGTTTGGTTATTTTCAGAAGTTTGAAATACGGAAGTCAGAGTAGATGTGATCTCTGACCCAGCAAGGGTGTCTCCAGGCAGTTTAAGAACATACTTTTGAGGAGCTGATTTACCCCCAGCTCGTGTTTGTCCCACTAGAGCTGAAGCACCTGGT
Source organism: Fulmarus glacialis (assembly GCF_000690835.1). NCBI lineage: Eukaryota > Metazoa > Chordata > Aves > Procellariiformes > Procellariidae > Fulmarus > Fulmarus glacialis. The sequence continues at coordinate 54,807 of NW_009195526.1, read as the reverse complement.
AGGACTGCACAAATCCAAACTGATACTCGCCTGTGATGCATCACCTCCTTGATCATCAGTTTTTAAGACTTGAAGCCCATTTCTTTTTCCTCTTCACTCCCTTCTTCCGACTTAAAAATATGCAGGAGATGACTTACTGCTTTGCAACATAAAGCCTGTTGCTTGTAGCACTCGGCTTTTCCGGTTTCCCCCATACTGGTGATTTGGTACTGTAGTTGCACTGGTTTCTGTGGTGTTAGACCTGCTTGTAGTTTGTAACAAATGGGATCCACAGATTTTTTAGAGCCTTTAAATGATCACATCATACCCACAGATACAGCAATGACTTGAGTGGCCTCCTCTCCACCTTCCCCAGTCAAGTTCAAAAATGCCAGCATTAAGAGCCCAAAAATCAAAAAAGAAAAAAGCCCCGTGAAGCGCTCTGGTACTCGTTTTGGTTTTGTGCTCTTTCTTCAAGTTACCTCAAAGAAAAGGCATTCATTGAGGTCTCAATGTGTATATCAGGTGCTGGCAGCACTGAATCTTTCTTTGTGTATCCTGCTTAAGAGAAGAATGGCAGCTGATGGATAAATCTTTCTGAAGAGGTCTGAAACAGCCATATTTATTGAGCTGGATCTTTTGAAGGCTTAGATAGTGAGGCTACATTTTGCTTATCACTTTTGTATGAAATTAAACTATGAATCACTTCTGTTATGTCCTTTTTTTGTCTCCCTCCCAGTAATTTTCTATTTATTGTTTGCATTTTAGTAGCATATAATAGGGACCTCAAGCTTTTTGGATAGGAGGCTGTGTCTTTAAGAACCCAAATTTCAGAGGACTTGCCAAATCCTGCATCAAATATGAAACTTGCAGAAAGAGCATTAAAAAATATTTAAACCAAGCGATTAATTTCTTACCATCTGGAAAAACCACAAACAGTGACAAAAGCAACTCAAAATTTCATATGCCATTAATAGGCTGACTGCTTCAATACAGAATATTATGCTGCTCGTAGCAACAGATTAATGTATAACCAGTCATGACTGGCCTTTCAAACATATCAGAATAGCAATCCTATACATAATGGGGAATTGCTATATTATGATTGATGTCCAAGATTTATGATGTTATAAACTATTGGTTATGTTGTTTTGACAATGGAAGAATTAACGAACGAGACAGATTTGCCTGATATATCACTATGATATAGTGATGAACTATATCATAAAGAAACATTAATAAAGATAAAACATTTGGAAATTCTTTATGAAAAATAACATTTTTGTTCCTTTCACAAGGAACAAAAGAAGCCAGAAACATGACAGATTTCATCGAGAGCTGTTCACAGATTAAAAGTAGGTCTGATTTTTATTTTGCTGTGCTAGACTTCACTTCTCAATCCACAGAAGGGTGAGGCGAGTGTTTTCAAGCCTATAGGGTTTTTTTTTGGTGTTTTTTTTTTTTTTTTCTGCTTACGTGGTGAATGTCGTCTGCCTGCTAATCCTGTTATATCATACAAGAACTGTTTGTGTCTGGGTGAGTTCTTCTGTTCAGCCTTCTGGTGTACTCAGAAAATGCCACACAGGATCCACTGTGATCTTAATGTCTGCCTGTTAAGCCAGCGAGGCCTACTTCTGTAATGAGCTATGGCGATAAATCAGGGAATTGGGGGCGTTCAGCACCGTATAGAATTTGCTGCTGACTGCATCTTAGTGTATGGCAGCTAGAAAGGTTGAAAGACTACAAACAAATGCACAGAACAGTAGGAGCTGAGACTCAAGACCCTTTGAATACTGAAGGAAATGGGCTGCTCTATAAAAGGGTACTTCTGGCCCCAACGGCTGTCATGGAGATGCAAAACTTGGAATCTCCCATTTCTGAGAACCTAAATGCCTTCACTAGCTTCATTTTCGGAGCACTTGGCACTTTCTGGATGAACTTCCTTTATGAACTCGGGCTACTCCAAATCACTAGATTATTTACTTCACAGTTTGAACACAAAAATATCTGGCAAAGGATGATAGAGAAATGTTGTGTTTAAAAGTTAACATCCTGGACGGGGCGGAACTTGGAAGTGTGTAATGGTATCTATTGGGCATCAACTAAAAAGGCATGGCCAGGAGACTGAAGTAAACATGAACATGAAAGTCCATCTTTAGGTGGTGAAAATTTGATACGGGTGTCAAGGATGTTTTTTATCTATCTTTCTCTCATCCTTTCTTTGATGCTACTTTTGTACTAAGCTTCTCCAGAGAAAGGTTTATAAACCAGTTTAGCTGGGATGTGCCATTGAAGAAGCCTATAGAAAATGGATGTCCTGTTGAGAGTCAGCGAAAGATAGATGATTAGATCCCTTAAACTCTCTACTGAGTCTTTCCACTTAATTTTTATAATGTAAAAAATACACACTGGTTACAGAAACATCTGTTTCATCAGAAATATTAGGTAGCTGAGCAAGTGAAGAAAGGCTTCCCTATATTGCTAGTGAGATGAAAAGTCAACCTATTTGTCTTCTCTTTTGTTAGCTTTTATCTTGGGTCTCTGCTATTCTAATCTTAAACGTCAGATCCAAAAGGGATTAATTTAGATGCCTAAACTTGGAACACCATTCCTGCAGATCCTGGTTCCAGCAGCTCATTTCCCAGGTGTCCGGGGCAAACAAGACCTCAGCTTTTGACCCGAGAATTCCCCACAAGCCTGAAGTTCTGCTGCTCCCTGTGCTCTGGAGCACCTTGGTTGTACCACCATCACCTTGTCACCTTGTTCAGGCTTTTTCCTGGCTAGGATCCCGAAGTTAGGGAAACTTCTCTGTGGGGTTTCAACTATATGTTAATCTAAAAGCAAACCTACATATGGTGAGTCAATCAATCTCTACTTGAAGTGCAGTGATAGCAACTTTTTTCTTTATAGAACACATATGGGAGGAGAGTGAGTTCCTGTCCCCCCTCTTATACAATCGCATTTCGGTAAGTGCATTAATATGTATTTAGTTTTCTCCTTCATATGAAGGATAGATTTAGATTGACTGAAGACATATCTGAAATAGTACTGTGATGCTCATTCTTATTCCCACTTTCTGGCCCATGAAGCTTGAGTTCTTTCTGCATCAGAATGACTGTGACAAATGAGAGTGGAGACTGTTAATTGTGCCCACAGGTTTGGACTCCCACTTGTGTCTTTCTGATCCCAAGAAGGTGCTGTAACCACCTGCCTTTCCACCCAAGCGTATTGAGAGAGGGCTCTGTGTCTTCTGTACTTCGGAAGAATTCTGTACATCTATTTATTGGGAAAGCATTTGTAGGCACTTACATTTAAGGCTTTGGATTGTAAGTAGGTGGAGACACTGCTATGTCCTTAACAAAGACTCCTGCTTCAGGGTTAAAAAAGAATTTGCACATAGTTCTCCCGAGTTTGCTCCTGCTGCAGTAGGTATGTTGACCTTCAGGTGGCTGTTCAGTCCGGAGGTGGTTTCAAACGCACCTTCTGAGGTGGATAGCTCCTTCAGTGAATGACACGAGGAGCTGAGGCCCCCAAATTAGGATTTCAAATTTCTTTCCTCGGAACAGTTAAGCTGCACAACACATGGTTGCAGCACCTGCTTGGTGCTTGTGTGAGCTCAACATACGATGGACCTAGCTTTGCAGAGTTGGTAAAACCTGCTTTATGTTCCAGTATGCATCACTGACTAAAGCTCTTTCTGTTGGGGACCACTCCAAATGCTCTGCTAACAATAAACATCCCACTGGGATTCTGCCTTACTATCTACTACATCTCCAGATAAATAATAGTCTGTATAAAAAAAAAAGTCAGCTTTATACCTCAACAAATCAGATATACAACTGAGTTGCTTCTCCTTGATCGAGAGAATCCATGTAACTGTCTATGTCTATGCTCTTAGATAAAATTAAATAAAAAATACAGCTGCATTTCATTTCAAATTGAAGTCTTTTATAAAGCTGGATAGGGATTTTCAAGAGCATTTGGCAATTGGCTTAACTTAGATTCCTGTGAAATAATTGGTAAGTGATGTCTACAGGCAATGAGTTAAGCTATTGCTGACTGCACTAGAAAAATCCCACTCATGATTTCTGAATTCATTTCTTGGAAGATATGACAACAAGGTATCTCTTGTAGGTTACAGTATATGGATTGTCACGCAGTGCTTAGAAACTGTAGTCCCTGTCCTTCTAAATTAAGTGGTTAATATCCTTCCCTGAACATCAGTGGTAGGGCTAAATTACTTCTAAGAGCTATGTATAAGGCTTTTTAGAGCTGAGATAAGCCTAAAACATTTAAGTTGCTAATTTCTGCTGCTAACATTACTGAATTTCACGGGGCAATCGAAAATACAAATGTGTGTGCTGACTTATCTGCAAAGTCCTCTTCAGATTCAGCATATAGCAACCTCACTTTGCCTTGCTTTGGAGAAAATTTAGTCTGAGTACACAGCAAGAACAAAACTACATGGCAAACATTTTGGTTTGTGCAGCATAAGATTGCCTTTGAATGTTATGTGGGACACAAAAACAACCAAACAAAAAAACCCAACCCCAAACCCAAACAAATGTTAAACCAAAAAAGCAAAACACAGGAGTATAGAAGCACAGCTATACATGGAACTTAGAAACTGAGGTACTGTCCGTTGTGTTTTACGCTAGTGCAGTCTTTGGTAATGAACTTAATTTTAATGCCTCAGTTTACCTGTGTCAGAGGTGCAGTGGGAAAACTAACAAGTTTTCTTACAAGTATTCTTAGATTAGTTGTCTCAGAAGAATAGTTCACCAACCCTTACACCATACTCGCAGAACAAATGTTGATGTTCACTGAGACTTCTCAGCATGAGATTTGTGTATCTGGAAGAATCCAAGCCTGTTTTGAAGTCAGAGGCAGGTATCTAATCTGAGTTTTTAGTTATTGCTGTAACAGGACTATTTTTAGAATCGTACTGGGCTGCTTTTGTTTGCTGTCATCCCTTCCTGCCTTCTTACCATAGTCTTACTGCTCCAGTAAATGTCAAAGTTAAATACCTTCCCAAGTGTGTAACATACCAAGATGTGCACCCAGGGCGCATTAGCTATTAATAATAGCACCCCGCTATTATTAATTCTGCTACTCACAATTTTAGCAGACAAAGGCAGGCATCTTCACAAAGTTTCTAGCTTTGTACATGTCTTCATGATGGAAGTTGTTTTCTCTTTGACTACTCTGCGTGGCTAAATTGTCCCGGAGTCTCAGATGAGGTAACTAAATACTTCATTTCACACAAAATGGTTTTGTACTTCAAACTATAACTTTTGATGAAAGTTTTTCGAAGATTGTCCCAGATGGAATTGCTGTTAGGGCCAAAGCTTGTCTCCCTGCATTGACAACAGAGGTCAGCTGAAGCAGGGCGTCATACAGGAATTGCAGAATATGCCAGTGATGTGTTCCTGATGGTACAGCCAGGAAAGCTTTCTGAATCCATAGAGCTTCAGTTGCATTCCTTAAGCTTTACTTCTCCAAGTAAAAGAGTTTAGCATAAATTCACCATATAAATCCCAGCTCTCTCTCCCCAATTAATCTGGAGGAGAGCATTAGCTGTGGTGTTTGGGGTGTTTTTTTTTTTTTTTTTCTCCTTATTAGCACACTTGCTGGGCTTTTTGTCTTGCCACCTGATTAGCCAGAGATACACTAGATTCTTTAAAGAGAAATCTTATCTTCCAGTTCGGAGGTTTCTGAATTCATTCTGCCTGAACTATTTCTGTGACAAATCTGCTAATTTCACAGGTAGCAAAGTCATTTCTAATAGGCAGTTCACTACAGGTTCTGATAGTCCAATTCTCGTCTTCCCACATTATGCTGGAAGTAAAGTCCTCCTGGCCACCTTTGGTATTAACTGCATCTTTGTAACTCCAGTATATTCAGACTGTGCAATCAATGACAATCTCTTGAATCTGGAGGTATCATGTGAACAGACTTTCTGATGAAATTACCAGGCCTCTGGCTGCGTCTGTCTTGGCCTCCTAGTGTTCCTGGCAATTTTTTTCTCCTTCTTGAAGTACTTTAGTTTTTTTCCCTCTTTCTTGCCTTTGCTATAGTTGGGAAATTAAGAGCACTCACCACCCACAACAAAAAACAGCCAAGCAAAAAACCTCCAAACCCCAAACCAAGCACACTTAAAATCCCTCAGTGCTACAGCTGACATTTGGGGCACAAGGCAAGTAAAGCATCGTTGTATTGCTATTTCATTACAGCTGTATTCATCGCTAGGTTCAAATGTTTGTCTTAATCTCCATCTTATAAGCTCTAAGTGGTTAGCTCATTGTAAGGAAGAGTGAAATATGGAGACGGGTTGATACAGCACATTACAAGACAGTTGCATTTCCCTTCATTCCTTGGTTCAGGTCAGCCCGACTTTAGCCCACGGAGATGCATCTTATTTAGCTTTCATATGTTGAGAAATATGGAAGAATGGCTGGTCTGTGTCTTGCATGCAGCCCAGCATAGCACTCATTCACTTATTTGAAAATTGTTCAGCATTTTTGTGATCTGATGAGATTTATGTTTTGAGCTGGTTCAGTGACTCAAGACACATCTTTTAAAACATGAACAAAATAATGTTACAATATCCTGTATATCAGCCAGTGAACAATCCTGGAACAAATCAGTTACATCTCTGAAAGCTGTGGTGTTTTTTTTTTTTTTTTTTTCTTTTTTTGACTGAATTAAAATAGTACTTTATGCTCCCTTTTCACTAAATGAACAATGGTACACAGAGGTAATTTTATCAGCTCAGAGATACCTCTTATTTAGTGACAAACCTGTGTACCTTCAGTGTGCTCATCTGCCATACAGCATACTTTGTGCCACTCAGATACATCTGAAACTTGCCAATATTCTTGTGGTATCTGTATAACGGTATTTTTGGCAGCGGCTATATACAAAGAAGAGAAATCTATCAGCTCTGTTTTCCTTCTCCAAGCATTGACTTTTATATTGCATCACCAGAGCTTTAATAATTGTAAATCGGCAAATATATAAATGTTTTTCAAGTCATGGAAGGAGTGCTGATTTACAGCACAGGAGAAGACCTGGCTCCACAACTTGAGCAGATAAACTGAATCAAGGGTGTTTCTGACGAAGGTATTATTCCAGTCATGTGGGTGAATGGAACTTTCCAAAGTGAGAACAATGCAGAAAGATTAAACAAACTAGACAATGAAACAATTATTTAAAAATATCTTCATTTTTAGCACATTGGCAAATGGCTTGCATCTAGCTAAGTACATGGGTCTCTCAAGCTGCCTTTCAATCTGGACCCATGGAGCTGAGAGAAAGCACTGCAGCGAGAAGGAGAGAGACAGTGAGAAATCAGAGTAAAACTGCGGACGATGGGAACGTGTTGTAAAGCTGCTTTCAGACCCTAAGCCAGTGTGGCGAACTCCGTGTTCTGCTAAGGTCAGTACTAATCCTGTTGCTGATTCAATGCTGTAGAGCTAGATGCTAAAACCAACTAAATCTATCAAAATAGAGAGTTAAGGTTTGGTTCTTCTGTCACTGGACTGTCAAGGCTTGGATCCAAACCTGGGATTTTGTCCTTAGGATGGGCTCCTTCCGTTTTCCTTTGCTCCCGATTCACATCAAATACGCCTCGCCAAAGAATTCAGGAAAATACTTTTTGATATCTTTGAAGGAAATATGAGGCCAAGAAATCAGAAAATGCTTTGCTGTTTAGCTGTTAGTATTTATAAAACCAGGAAGCCATCACTTACGGGCTTGCCACACAGGGGCTAAATAGACAGAGGAAGTCGTGTTTTAACATTGTTAGCGGAGCAGAGGGAAGCACGGTAATGCCTTTGACTGGCTAACATATTTAAAAGCACAACTTGTGTACATTAGAATTTTAAGGTGTTGTAAATGTGCTGGCTACTATGCCTCTAAGAACACTTTTTTTTTTTATCCTAGACTAAAAACATATGGAAAGGGAATAGGGGAGGTTTAACAAATTGAATCAGATGGGCGAAAACAGTGAAAACTGCATAAAGCAAAGAATAATGGAAAACCTCATTAGTGAAATCGGAAACAAACAAAAAGAGCAAGTATCCTAGATACAACTAGCAGAGCACGTTGTGAGAACAAAGTTGCTTTCGATTTAAAAGACAACGCCTTTTACTGAATGCAACGTAGCAGAAGAAAACTTGTTCCCCTCCCTGGGTAACAGGACACGTGTGTACTGACCCAGCAAGGTGGGCCTTCTTCAGAGGGTCTTGCAAGCCAGGACTGGGCAAAGCGCAGCTGCCATCTAAGTCTCTGGTGACAAAGAGGTTTCCATCTATTGTCCTTCAGGAGGTTGCAGGTTGCCTCTCTTCAGAAGCAGCCACTAAGCTACAAGAACAACTTTGGCCAGGCTTGGCACGTGAGAGAGGGAGGCTTTTGTTTCTCTTCATCAAGCAAGCAGAGCTTTGGATTAGGTACACGATTCTGAAAGAAGAAACGGACAGAAATAAACAGTGTAGTAGGGAAGAATGTAGACAAGGTAACAAGAAGCATAGTATAGCACAATTTTTAAAGAAAATAGAATCAGAACCGAAGTATGTTGTTAACACATGAAAAAAAATTTTGAGAAAAAAAGCCTATAGGGCAAGCGTGAAGTGTTTTCATTAGTGAAAGAGCACTGGGAAATGTAAAGCAATTCTGAACTCATTGTTTAAGAGAACTTACTTTTCTACTTGGTGCTCACTATACTGGCACTTGCCATCCTTGTGCCACAGCACATGCAGCTGCAAAATGGACATTGTGTTTTTATTAGTAAAAGTCACTTTAACTTTTAAAGAGGATGTCCCAGAAAGTAAGGATAAGACCTTATCACCTTCCCTACTTCGGAAAATCTAGCTTGTTAACGTGACAAGACCTCAGCAGAAGACCAATAAAGCTGAATAAAATACAGTCCCTATGCAAGAATAACAGGGTAAATCGCGCTCAGCCGTCAGCGCAATACTGCTGAACACAGACACCAGTAGATCACGGTCTCTGACCTAACCTAGCCATGCAGTGATGTAGGACAGGGTAAGAAAGAAACCAGAAGCAGACTGATAGCCCCTAGCACATCTGGGGCAGAGGTGAGGAAGTATGAGGAAAAACCCAACTGAGTTTGCTTTCTGAGCCTTCATGACAAAGCTCTTACAAACCGACCACTTTGTATAAGTAAGTTCTTGTGCCTGAATAACTGAAGAATGAAGGAAAAAGGTGTGCAGCTTGTAATATGGAAATGGGGAGACTACAAATTACACACTAATGGCTAGCTGTAACAAGTGATAACATATTCTTCCTCTAAATAGACTCTTCAATGTTACTTCTCCAGCTAACAGGTATCTCATCTGGGACATAATTAAAACTCCCCATTGTTGCTCAAATGTTAGATACTTAATTTTCTTCTCTGTCTGTAGTTAGTATTAGCTTTGAGTAAGTTACCTACCTCTGGTCAATGAGCATAAAACAGTTATGCATAGCATTGATGGACAGCATTGTTTCAAGCAAAGTACAGCATGGATTAGGTAAATGGGAGACAAAGGTAAATCTATGACACTTAGTACCTCACATTCCTATGACACGTCTGCTTGTCGTGCTAGAAAATGTTGCTGAGTTTCCAGGGGCTGTGGGTTGCTGGAGCACAACCAACTCGTACAACTCTTACCCTCTTTCGTTGCCTACAGCAAACCTTACAGAAAAGTTGGGGTGAAATGAAAGCACAGGAAAACTTGTGTCGACTGGAGCCTCCAACTTTTTTGGCAAGTCAGTATGAGCTCATCAGTATAGCTGAGTAATTGGGCTAGTGAAACAGAGTTGTTAAGATAATCAAGCCAACTGTGAGAATTGAGAGCTTGGACCTTCATGGCAAATGTACACCTAAGCAAAAGAACTTGTTGCTGTTGCATGCTTCATTTAGCAGACTCTCTCCTACTATGTGTTTTGTTTAAGTAGATGTTTATTTCACAAACTGAGCTGTAAGCCACATGTCTCTGACTATGAAGACTGGTGTTAGGAGTTTTATGAGCATATCCTATGATGGATATATCCCATTAGTGTTATATTTTATTGGTGACAGCTAACCATCAAACTCATTCATGTAATAGACTTGAAACATTGAATGTTTTAACTTAAAATAGAAGCCACCAACTTGTCATTGAGGGAATGTATTTGCAGGGATCTTGTACATAAGATACTGTGTTTCTAAAACTAGAACAAAATAACATAAACAAACTGGAAGAGACAAGTATAAAGTAACAAGTATGATCATAAAGTTCAAAACTTTCTACAAAAAATGTTGGAAGAGTTTGTGGTGTTTAGTTGAGAAAACAATATTCTAATATGGAAAAGGTCAGAAAAAGAAGGCAGCCACCAGATTTATTCTCCATATTCATTTATAATTGGATGAGATATAACAGGCTTATTATAGCAAAAAAAAGATTTAGGTAAGACATTGGAAAATCTTTCTAACTAAATAAAGACGGGTAGTGGAATGGATTCCCGTAATCTTTCTAAGCATCTCCATCGTTGGAGTTTTTTAAGAAGAGATTAGACAGATGTTTAAGCTGATCTGTATAGGCAGTCTTGCCTCAGAGGAAGGAGTCTGCATGTCTTGAGACCCAACTGTGCCTATGCTTTTTCTTTTTGTGGTATGTAGCCAGACTATTTTTTCTAAATATATTTCATCATTCGTATGTAATGCAATGCCAAACACATTAAAACGAGGCTGCTTAAAGTGTGTATGGAAACAAACTGATTAAACTAATTTTTATGTTTTTCCACTCATTACGGAGGTATCATGCTGAGGCAGAATACAAAAATGGAGTGTGGTGTGAATGCTCATTTTGGGAAAGAAAAAAAAAAAAAAGAAGGAAAAAGAAAAAAATTAATCCAATATATCCATTTGTAATGGAAAACATTTTCTGGTAATAAAGCTTGCATGGCCACAGTACCCTTCTACTGGGAGTTTCAAAGTGCTTTCAGAAATGTTCTTAGCACCCCTGAGGCACTTTGTGAGGTGAGACCATATCTGTGCAGCTTCATGTTGGAGGCAGAAGCCCCCAAATGTCCAGTAAAAGTTCTAAAACCTGCCAACTCTCGGCAGGGCCGGGCCTGGCCTCTTCCCGGTGCAGCTCATCCCCGCTTCTGTGTCACGCTCTCTCAGCGTCATGTCACTTCTCAACTTGCAGAAATGTCTCTGTGCTTTCATCAACACTTAAACATGGGATACCATCTTATACCACAGGAGTAAGTGTTGAGTTACTGCCCTTTCCTGAAGACCTCTACCAACACACCTATAAAGAGCAAACAAGTAACAGGGACTTCTATAAGAGAAAGGCTAGCTGGTATTTATTAATAGCAAAAAATAAGAATATATGTATATTACATATATTTATATATAAATGCACATGCATTTATATAAATAAATATATATAAAGAAAACAATTGTATTCCTCTGATCTAGTCTCCTGAGTCATCTCTCCTTAGGACAGAGACCAAGGGACACTTCGTATGTGTTTGTACAGCACGTCGGACCAAAGAGGCATGATCTTGGCAAGAATCTCTTATTGATAGTATTAAATGAATAATATATCACAGGTTTGTGTCTTCATGCTACAGTCATATACTCTGGAAACCTGAATCTGCATAAAGTTTGTAACCTTGACTTGGTGCTTGTTTGGGTATTTTCACAAACAATTATTTAATATTGTTATTGTTTGACCATTTTACATGTCTGCTTTATGTTAACGATGAATACTTGGGCCATGCAAATAGTAGTTGCTATGTGAATGAATACTTCTCCATGTTTGTATTATTTTCATTTTCATCAAGTTCTCAGAGGTAAATACATCATAGTAAATCTGTCTGTTATAGACAGTCAGCTGGACATCAAGATAAATTTGTTAAATGTCTATATAAAAAAAAGTGTTTACTTGATATTAGATGGATTCACTTTCTATGAAAACTTAACTTTGCACTAATATGCCTTGTACTGCCCTTCAACACCGCGCCCTGTGGTATCACTGTTAGACGCAACAGCAAAAAGTATTTACACAATACAGGGAAAAAACCTCCAAACTCTCTAATAATGAGAGTAAACTTAGCCAGGGATATTTCTCTGAGAATTAATAACTAGCTGGGGTTAATGGTCACTGGCTTCACCTTAGGCCCTCAATTAATCCCTGAACCTCAATTGTTATTACCTAATTGACTTAGTTTCATTTCATTTTAACATTTCAAAGTGATCTTCCTAAAATCACACTGACAGAGTAACGCGGTCTCTGTAGATGTGCGCTGACATGGTTTCAATACTGTTACTTTGTCTCCATACACTTGCATTGACGTTTCATTTTGTTTTGACATCGCAGTGCCACATCTATGGATTTGCGCAGATGACATGCGATTGCTCAGGTTCGGTGGAAGCCTGTCCGGGAGTGAGGGCAGGCTAACATCTTACAGAGGGACACCATGCCAGCTGAAAGCTACTAAGCAGAATTATTGGTATCTTGTGAATGATTGTTATCATTGCAAATATGAATTGTATGTTTGTAAAGGGAAGAAAGATAAAATTTCACTTGAAATCTTGCTGTTTTTCTTAAGAAACAAACAAACAAAAATCTTTTCGCTTAGATCATCTTAAAAACCTAGCCTGAAAAATGCACTAGGTGATGTATTTAAAAAGAGGTTTTTTGCTATTGCCATTTCACGCTTATTTGAGGCTGCAAATAAATTATGCAAATCTCGTGTGTTCCAATAACATAATATCAATGTAAGTAGCTGAACACTGTAAGATGCAACTCTAAATCAAGAAATCCTTATGAAAATAGGGCATCAAAATGAAGTCTTTTTATTATGTGGAAAAGTTTTGAAAAAGTCTTTTGAAGCTCTTTGATCCAGCTTTGAAATAATTTCGGTAGATTACTATTGTACGAAACCCATAATTTATAGTAGCTGACCTAAGCTGCTCTTTGTATAACAGCCATATATGAAACAATAGCAGGAAAGTGAAAAACACAAGGGGAACTAAAACGGCTCTGTTTATTATTTAGCCCATAATTACATCTTCCTTATTTAATCTTTTGAATCCTGGCATGTTCTTAATAATGCAGGTTCAAATAATATTTACTATACACAGGAGAGTTAGTTCTGAGTAACGCATTTAGACTATCCAAACTTTGTGTAACTTGTGACCTTTCCCTAACCCAAGCGAGGTCTATTTTATACAGATCGTACTAGATAGACGGTTTCTCTATAAATGGTGAAGTTGCTGCCAAGCTCCCATTGTTAGCTAGTTCATTTTTCAACAGGCACACTTTAGGTTCCTATCACACCACTGTAAAGAGCAAGCCCTTGAGGTTTCTTCTTTTGTCAACGTAATAAAACGGTTATTTCTGAATAACCTGCAAATCCGCAACAAATGGCCCTTTGTGACTTAGAATAACACGACAGGAGGATTTTTTTCTTTGTTTTTGCAGGCAGCCTCCTATTTTATTCCGTAATACTAAATTAATATTTGAGCAGCATTTGTCTTAACATATTTATAATCCTCGAAATAACAAAAGCATGTTTCTAACAACTGTTACTCTTGCTCCGTATTCACTGTCTAACTTCAGAAGCTATCTAAATAGTGAGACTACTTTAGCTGAAGTAAAAGAAGAATCGAGTTCAATTCTGTGTACTTTTTGTTGACCTTTGAGGAGTTGTCATCAACTCTGGTAAATAAGAACAACGTGTAGGGTGTACAAGCTTTTGCCAGAACGACAGCGGTTTGAAAATGGGGACCTAGCCATCTTTCCCCTCCTGAGCCAAGCAGATTTTGGCACAGGAGGAAAGCTAAACCTTTGACTTCAACAGACCTTCTTGCAGAAGTGCTGCGCAAGCTAGGCATGAACTTGCAGAAAGCAAGTCTCCTTAGTGAGGGAGACCGCTGTAATTCCTAATTCTGGCTATGCCTATTTTCTAGTAGCACAGATGCCCTCTTAACTTAGTCCTTTGCACAACTCTACTCTCAATACAGGAGTGATTATACTGCGCTAGTGCTCTGCTCTGTGAACATTCCCAGCCTGCAGAAATGACCTGTATTTCAAACCAAGAGAATGAAGAAGAGCATCACAATGCTTCTCCGTTACAACACAGCGTGGAAGTTTGAGGACAGTCTGCCTGGTACCTAAAGCTGCTATTTAAATTAGAGTAAAAGCAAAATTGCTTGAGATGGTGGGTCAGCCCAAATGCACACAGAACTGGAAACAGCACTCTTCAAATGTAGTATCAGAAACAGAAGGAGGCAGCAGAAAACATAGGACAGACTTTTCAAAGGGGAAAAAAGGGCAAATGGAAGGATACTGAATAAATAAATGTGAAATGGTTAAAAAAGATGTAAAATTAAAAGGGGAGGATTTAAAGGTAAATGGAAAGAGCCATGAATAGACTAGTAGTAGTCTAGACGTTGGAGAAATCCAACAGCAAATACCAGGAAAGAACAACTTTTTGAATGAGCGAATAAAACAAAATAGGATGAAAAATATTCATGAACTATCAGTAACTATCAGTACTATTAATGTGATAAAATAGTAATGAGGTAAGCACAGTAAGACATTTGGTCCTTTTTTTTCAGCTTTAGAGCAGAAGTTTTATTCTTTGGGAAAGATTATTAAACTCACACTAATAATGTGTCCCCAGAATACAGAAATGGTAAAAAATATTTTCTTTTTATATTAGAGTGTGACCCACCATTGTGCTGTTCCTCCTATACTTTTACTTCCCTGTTCAACACAATTACATCAATTCCTAAAGCTCAGAACAGGCCTTATTACAGTGCTTGTGAGAGCAGATGCTTGGCAAGTCTATATATGCCAGTGAGAACATCATTCAGTTTTATGCACACTTCTGTTTTCTAGCTTGGCATAATTCATTAGCACACTCTACAGAATAACTCCATAAAGCTGGATGTGGCTTTAATGTTAAGGTTCTAATGACTACAGTGTTGTTTAAGAAAACAAAACCAACAAACAACCCACAAACAAACAGTAGTGTCTCCTCTTTAATACTAAAGTTGATGTTCACATCTGATAGAGAAAATACACAAATGAGGGTTTTTTTGCAAGATACAAGTAGGAATAACAAAGTAGTCTTAATTTTTTAAATGATGTTCTGCTTTCAGCATTTAAAATAGTGACATAGCGTAATTTTTGTGGTGGCAAAGCTTGTTCGATAGCATGTAATGAAATTAGTACAGCATGTACACTTTTGTGGCTTATTTCATCCTCATTCTAATACAAAGATTCTTAAAGGGGGCAGTATATAAAGATGAGGTCAAAGCTTTGATTAAAGACAGCTGTACTGCTTTCCAACCTGTTATGTCACAGCATTAGTAGAGGAATAAATAAACAAATACAAGCCTAACCTGATTTATCTGTGTGTCCCCACATAAATTTGTTTAATGTAAAAACAAATAAAGCAAAGCTTTGATGGAGGTTGAGCAGAATTTTCAACATCTGTGCAGATAAATTTAATTTATTCAAAAAGAAAAAGCAGCGTTAGTGCATCATGTAAAAGCTGATTTAAATGATTTCATACAACAGAAAGCATATGCACTAGCTAAAACAAATTCAGTTTGCCCTTAAAACCCATTTCACTCAGACAACCATTACTTCTGAATTTTCTACTACGATAATGTTCAGTTATTTCTTCTTTTTTGCTCTCGTCTTAATTTTACACATTCCACTAACCTAAGCCACAGTTAAAAGTCCCAGGGGCAGCACACCCTAAATGCAGTTTCTGTGTAGCATCAGGCAGGTATACTTCACAGATTGCTTCTGTGTATCTTTACAGGCAGATCCTTAAAGCTGGTCAGGTAAAATAAGCTAAGCAAAATACCTTAAAAATAGTTGAACATAAATGAGTTACAGGTGTCTGAATATTTTTTTAAAAATAAATCTTTCCACTATAACACATTCAAACCCAAGAAAATAATCTCTATGCAACAATAACTCACTGTATGGAGCTATACTAGCTTATCTCTGCAGCTAGGGACAGAGTACTAGGAAGACTAAAGATATTTTTTCCTGAAAATTAAAGATTAGTCAACATAACAAACTCCTGTCTGAAACTTACCAAAAAGTGTTAAAGTGAGAACTAAAAATTCAAAATAAAAATACTGCGTATGCATCTGAAAACTATACCTGAAAAAACCTGAATAGGATTAATACCCTTTCTTTCACCTCAAGGCAAGACTGTAAAAAGTCTGCATGTGATTTTTGAAATCATGCAGGCACACAAAGTATCACCTCAACTGAAAAAGATGATGAATATGGACTGTAATGTTTTAAAGACTCTTTCCTTATGGAAGAGGTTATCAACTTGTGCTTTAGGGAGACTGTTATCACACTTTTAATTCTACAATGGAATCTGTACCTCTGCTTAACTTCTCTGAAAATCTGAACATGGTGAGCATACATGCAAAACTCTCACTGACTTTTAAAAAATATTTTGTCCTTTCCAGAAAGCCAGTTAGCAAAGAAAAGAGTATTAGAGAGTGTCAAGCCCAGTAAGCTGCTATCATTAAGAAACCTCTAACTGAGAGCACAAACCTGAGGCCCAATCCTGCCCCTCTGAGTGGCAATGAGGATGGAAATAGAAAGAGATTGAACTCCTCAAAACTTCACCTGAATGTACCCACCTGAATGTACCTCCGATCTCGGTGGTTCCAACAAGAGAAAAACAATGCTCTTACAAGAACACAGAAGTACGCAGGAAACATGCCCATTTGTGTGCTTTATTTGTCTTGTGGAACTGATCCAGTATGAAGCACTCTTTTATTTTTTTTTTTTACTCCCCTTCTTGAACACCAGGATGGTAAACTTCTTCAGAAGTAACCCACATAGCTCCTGCACGTTGTTCTTTCGGAGTTCAGTATGCCAGAAAATTGCATATTACAGTACCTACAGGGGTCAAGACAGATTCCTTCCTTAAAGTCAGTTAAGAGAAAAATTCCTAGGTATAGATTCCCCGGGGGGGTGGGGAGAAAGAGCCAAAACACAAGTTATTTTTGCGTCATTAAACTACTTATTAAAAAACCCCACAAAACTAACCCCGAACTTCTCAGGCTCATATACATAAAGTAAATCCTTGCTCTTCACTTTCACCCCCCCAAAAAAATCCCCTATCTTAGATTATTAATCTGGCTATTTACTGTAACAGCCAGAAATTATATGATCCTGTCTTACCACTTGGCCTTTATGAGCTATGCATTATATTGCTTCAAGCCCCAGAATAAGAGTCTTTACCAATTTTCCACATTGGTGTAGGTGTTTCAGTCAGATCACTAGCATTGTGAGTGAAACCATAAAAAAGCCACTTATGTGGTGACTCTGTAACAGGGATAAGAACTGAAAGTTGCACCTTTCAGCCTCTGCATTTTTGTCTTTGTTTAGAATGCTAGAAGAAGCCATCCGGAAGGAAGGAAGATTATGAGTATCTAGAAACTAGCTGTTTGACAGAGACAGAAATGCTGATAATGAGTGGGTTGTGTCTGTCTTTTTTGGCTGATCACAACAGAGGTCTGAAGCAAAACAGAAACTCTTGATATGTTTGTGTAAAGAGGCAGTAGCATAAGGGCGGGCAGCAGGAGTTCAGCTGAAGTTCAGGGCAGATGCTGCCATTAGTTTACACTGCAGGAAAGTAAAATTGCTTCCGGATTTACCTCTTCCTCCCAGCATCAGCGTTGAGCCATGCTGTGTCGCAGAGTCACAATGTCAGTAGGAAAGCAGTCTTTTAGCAGGATACCACGTTCACGATGGCAGTCCAGCTCTTCAATAAATCCATACCAGTAGATGACTAATCCAGGGCCAAATCTATCAAGCAAAAAGGAAAACGAACTTACGTGATTGTGCTAGGTGAACTTTAATTCCCCACCTCTGCGATTCTAACACAAGTAAATCTCTTTAATTTCACAGCAAAATTGGAGAGAATGTTTGACCTCCATTTAATTTTCAAATTTTAATCAACGCTGAACTGATATATGTCATTAATACCTGATTCCATGAATAAAAACGCTATTTAGAGACTCAAACAATCCACATCAGAGTTTTGTTTTTTCCTTTGAATACTCTGTACATATCAGTAAAAAAAGAGCTACGCCTTCCATATTAAGTAACATTTAGTAATTTTGATACATAAAGAAATCTCTCTTGCCACACACTCTGCTTTTTCAGATTTGGGTGTGCAGGCATTAAAAATACAGGGGTTTAAGGAAGCCCCAGTTCATGCAAATTATAATACCATGAAGACAACAATGAATCCTTAAAATATAATCTCTACAATAAGCTATTATTCCGGTAATTATTAATGTAAAGCACAATTCAGAAAGAAATAGAGTGTTTCTGCTGTAACGTCTCTGAAAGGTGCCTCAGGAATTCCTCAGACAGTGCTAACTCTGACCGATCCCCACTAGGCAATCTCAGGAAGTAGCCCCATGGACTATTTTACCCATCAGGAAGTTCAGACCTTCAGGCTGGGTTCATAAAGAAGTAATCACTATCAATCACTGTGTACTGCAATATGTTTTGCACATCAGTTTCACGTTTTTCCTACTGAGAGCACTTAATTAAAGGGCAGCACTACTTTTGGTGTAGTGTTGCAGGAATTTTACAGTGAAATCATAAATTATGAATGTTGGGTTAGTAAAAGGATGTCTAAAAACAGAACTGCTTTCTGTAGTCTAACATTACAGCAGTCTGTACAACATTAGGCCAAAAAGCTTTTTCTTTCCTTGATTTATTATATGCTGTAGTGAACTTGCCAAAAACAACAGTGCAGGATGAGCTGCTAGATACCGTCTGTAGAAGAAAAAGTTCAATAGAATGTCATGTAGTGGTCTATACGCAGAGCTGTGCTCAGGACTCAACCAATATGGTAGCCAATTTTTGTTAATGTTTAATTACAATAAAAATGTGTTGGGGGGATGCATGGTAACCTAAATGTCCACTTAGCAGACAATACAAGCACTCAAAACTGTGGGTAGTGCCAGACTGGCTTCATTAGGGTGGTTTCTTTCCAGCAGTGGAGGGAAAACTCTATTTGATGTGCTCATGTAATGGAACAGGCATCAAAGGAGGAAGAAACCCCTGTGGCTTCCTCCTGCAGCTTCAATTAGACACGGTAGTCTTTTGCCCAAAACTGCTGCATAGCGTTGTAACATTTCGGTTTATGGCTACTACTCTTCAACCTAGAAGTGGCCGCAGTTTAGTGGCAAAGCAAATTACCCCTCAGCATAGCTGAGGCAACACTGGCAAATGTGCTTTTTGCAACTGAAAGATGATATTTGAGAGTGGAAAGGTTAAAACTGACAAATCCAGCTATACTAGCTAACGTATTCAAACATGTTTAGCGTTTTATAAAGCACAGACTAAGGAAGGATGGTGCTGCCTACACCCAATTCCTAAGTTTTCTCTGGCTGGCCAACAACTTCAGCCTCTACTGTCTCTGAGGACTTCTCTCCGTTTGCCTTTGCTGCAGTTCACGTGGGGCCGGGCCGTGCAGGACCTCACTGCGACGAGGCGGCCAGCCAGCCTAGCATAGCGAGGAGCACATGGCAAGTGGCGCCAAGGACTGATGCTCACTGCCTCCGGTGAGGGGCATTAATTTGCTGATGCAGGATGGACCTACTTTTGTTATTTCACAGACTACGTATCTGTTTCCACATCAGCCAAACATAGAAAAGGGATAATTGGGTGGAGATGTATTTATGTACTAACCAAAGTTATTTTAAAAGCAAAAATCCCCAGAAGATAGGGAGCAGACCTTACATTTCTAATGGGCTATTTTATGCAAGGCAGAAACTATGAAAGGTACAGGAGTACTTACTCATTCCAAGCGCGTGTGCCAGGTAAAATCTTGGTGCTAATGAGCAGCTGCTCAGCCCAAGTTTTGAAGGGCTCATTTTACTCTGTGTGGCAGTCTGAATCCCCTATCCACCATAAAAGGCATGGGGCACTGTACTGAAGTAATTTGTTGAAATTGTAATTTTTAATAAAATTAATATTTTGAGACTCCTCAAAAGGCTAATTTATGTCTTTCTAGCTAATCATCACAACTCAAGCACAATTTTTCAGGAATATTTTATGCTTAAAAACTGTGTTCAGAAATGCCAAATTTGATGACAAACTTCATATAAAAGAACATCTGCATACTGTTAATTGCAGGAGCAAGTACATCTTTAGCATGAAAACATCCATCAATCCTGCTTTTGACTGTGTTATTATAGCAAAACTATTTGCCCTGTGCTGCCTAGGTTGCACTTTTTTCCACTATATTGTATCTTTCCGTCTATTATAGCTCTGTATCACACAGCCCATATGTATGATCACATAAAAACCATACCATACTTTTGTTTAAAAACACTTAAGTGCAGTACTTAAGACCAAAATGAACTTGTTGGCACATTAAACATTTGCCACTGACTATCAGGAACTCCTGCTGTTAAGTGCTAATTTCTCTCTCATTAACGCCCAGAGTTGGCAAATCACAAACAATGCCACTGGTTAATTACTGCTGCCTTAATTTGAAAAGACACTTAACCTTTTTGTGTAAGGGGATGAGGTAGGGAAGTGTAACCTAGAAGAAAGAACTATCCTTTTTAATTCGACTCCTTCCAAAGTGCAGATGTGACACCATGAAGAACAAAACTCAACTTTGTGAATTACAGAGTAAAGCTACAAATTTACTTCTGCCTCAGTCATAACATTTAACAAGTTAGTGACTAACCTTGGTTTACACAGGAGAATAAACTAAAATGACAGAACGCTTACTTAATATTGCTTTGGAAAGGGGACTCATTTAGCAGCTCTGAGGAGGAGAAAAAAAACTCTGAATGTACCAAATGGTTCTAAAACTATATTGATATGGTGTGCCAAGTTATCCCATTTCATAAGACACACACACTGGAGAAGGTTTAAGCTTAAAACGAAAATCAAGTTTAGAATGTAACTAACTATGGACTCCTACGGATTTTGTTCTTGCTCAGAAAAATTGTATAAACCCCTAAAAACGTGCTTAATTTGTATTTTTCCTCCCCTGTCTTTAGTTCTGACCCTGAAAAGCTTAGGTGTGAAGAATGTGACCAAAAGCTACACAAAACTGTAGTTTTACCTAGTCCAGTGAAACTATGACTTTCAGAACTTTAGTTTTATATTGGGTTTCTTTTGAAAGCTGAAAAGAAATCCAAGTAACTAAGGTTTCGTTAATTCCACATAGTAAGAATAGAAGAAATGGGAAATACAGAGGCAAGCTTCCTTCACAATATAATAAACATAGCAAGTGAAAATTGTCCATGCAGGTTGCATCAGTTTACTTAAAAATCAACCAATAAATATGTAGTTATCATTACATAAATCCTGGTTTAGTCATTGTCTAGTTCTGACATTAGAAGTTGTGACTACAAGGCAGCCAAAGCCAATCCAGCTGCACTTTAGTGCGGGGTCAGAGTGCCAGAAGTGCCAAAAAGGAGGCTTATGACAGGCTTATGACCCCACGGCATGGCAAGAAGAGAGCAGGATTACAAAAGCCCATGGATTAGTTTAGGCCTAATTTAGGCTTGATATAGAAGACTAAATTTAGTCTAAGTACTAAGGACAGCAGATGGTGTCTTTCAAAGCATCAACTGAAGGATTTGAGATAGATGCTGGAGATAGTAAAAATAGTTTGAGTATAGTTAAATATAGTTACAGGCTCAACAGTGCTTTAGGTAAAATGTATGTCTGATCATACTACTCTAAATAAGTCAGCTTTGCACTAATTTAGGAGTGTTCAGAGGATCTTTTGTACTGGTTTAATGACACGAATTTTGAAAGAAACCCATAGTTAAAGGAGTATAGATTTGTACATTGATAATCCTGGGACACTGAGCTTTGTTCTTGGAAAAGAGTTTCACAGAGATACGCTGAAAAGCCAAGAAGGTAAAATTCAGATAACCCAAAGCCAAATGGTTCTTTTTGATTAAAAAAAAATTGCATCTTCGTATAAGCCAAGGGATCACTTAAGAAATAAAAGGGAAAGAAACAACTAAGTAAAATGTGAATCTGGGTTTAACTTGCCCTCCAGTTGAACCAGTTTTGTGCTAGAAAAGAAAAAAGACTTTTATTTATTTATCAAAGTGGCCTAGTAGGCTCACACATATTCTACTTCACTTCAAGAGAAACTACTTTCTTGTAACGTCTTTTCTTCTGGAATGTCTGTGTGGGGTCCATACTAGCTTCTAAGGATTTGCCTAGACATGTGGCTGTTGCGAGTGGATTTTTTCACCATCAAAAAGCCTTGCATGTGGTTTTACGAAAAATGCATTTTCAACACACTGCTCGATACTGAGCAGAAATGTAAAACATCTTGCAATTGTTTTAAAATAAATGTTCACTTTATTTATTCTTAGTCTATTTGTTATAGATGGGTTGTATGCATTATGCTGTATCTCAGCATAATGTAAATAATTTTAATTCCAAGAGACTCTCATAATGAAATGCTGGCATATGAATTATTATTTCTAATATGCATGTATTTAAGCAAATATTTTATCAAACAGATTCAAATGAGTATTCACATTATACGAAAGCATAACAGTCTACCTGGTTGGTGATTTTAATTATGAAAGTCACATCTGAATGCGTCTTTGAAGGACTGCATTCTGGTCCCTCGCTTTTTAATGTCAGATCATCAACAGTACCAGCCAAAAAGCTGGCTTTGTAGCCTTGTTTTTCTTTTTCAATATCAAGCAAATTAGAGCATTACCACTTGTACATCACTACTTATTTCCTGGGAAAAGGGAATTACAAAAATTCACAAATAAATTACAAAAATTCACAAATAAATTATTACATTCTAAATCAATTTAACATGGTCCTTGAGAATCACAGTTGCGAATAAACTGGTTTTACTTGTAAATTTATTAAAATTTATTACTTTACTTGTAATAAACCCTGAAGATATAACAATTAAAACTCCCTATAATATCTAATAAGTTTACTGTTTAAGGACTCACAACTTTATTTTAGTGTACTCGTAGAAGTCTCATTTGTGTCAGTGGAGAGAATTTAGATACTGGCAGAGCTAGGCCAGTAGGCAACAACTGCAGACCACATTTTCAAGTAAGGTCAATTGGCACCAGTCAGCCAACTTCCTTACGTCTAGACCAGTTTACTACTGCTGATGACACAGCGTTATATATCTTGGCAAACATTTAATAGCCACTGCTCAGAAACTGACTTTGATTAGCAAGAAATTTTCCATTTAAACAGCTACCAGAAGCCTAGTTCAGAATGGTTTATAACAAGGTATTTCTGCTACTGTTCATTTATATAGAGTTTTAAAAGCAAATAAAGGAACTTGTGCATAAAGACAGTGCATTTTAAAAACTCTGAAAGCAAATGAAAGATAACTGTGGGGTTTTGTTATCCCTGTCACTTTTTAAATCCTCCACACACTTTTGTGATCCAGTGACACACACACACTGATTTAAATAAATGCCTTCAAGGCATTACACAGCACCTTATTTCTTTGACTTTACCAAATCTGGTCAAAAGGAAGGAAAAAATTCCAATACTTAGTAAAATTAAGTAACCAAATGGTATTTTTTGCTTTAAAAATCTGATCCTTAACCTGTAACTCAGAAGGCTGCAATATTTTTGGCCCAACTCCCTTAAGCTACTTAATATTGTCTTCCTGCACAAAAATATATTTGCTTGCGAATGTGGCTCAAGAAAAAGTTTAACAAGTTCTGATCACATACTTTTAAAGATAATAGGAAACTTGTTCATGGCACTAGCAAGCACTATTATCAAGCCCCACACACAGAAGTTACGAGCATATTATGTCTCAAGGATCCAGGCATGCAGTTTATGCTGCTTAAGGTAAAATTAAGCAAGTAAAACCTAATCTGCTTTAAGCTTTGATGTTACCACAGTAGTTGGGGGAAGTCTTATTTTTACTGAAGACAAGGAAAAAAATTCAAGTCTATAAATATTCTATGAGACTCCTGTGTCCAAGGAGGTTTTGACTCAAAAGTGGGAATTTCTTTTGGGCTGAGAAAGGTAGGCATTTCCATGAATGCCAGATATTAATGTTATACGCAGTTGATGTGGAAGTTGGGAGTTGTCAGGTGAAAAAAAGGTGGATGGAAACTAGTATCAGGCCTCTGTCTCTATAGTCACACCTCTCTTGGATATGATTAAATCTTAATGAGCTTTTTTTTTATACTAGCTGTCTTTTTATCTCTGCAATGAGCTTGTTAAGGCATCAATCAAATAGCAGCATTTCATCAGGCTTATAATATGATTTAATTGCTTTTGGCATTTCGAGAAATAAAAACAAATCAAGTGATATTTATGTGGATATAAGAGACCATTTAAAATATTTTAGAATTTTGCATAGCACAGTTTTTAAATGCATATTAATAGAATGCACCAAAACTGTGCAAGTCACTGTCATTAAAATATTATAAATACAATATAACTTTTAGCTGCATAATACATTTTTAATAAACAAACTGTCGAAACACATTATTCACTTACACTTATTCATTCAGATCTGACTGTTCTCCAGGCAAATAAAGGATTTTTATAATCCTCAGTGACAAGTTAGGGTTTTTTAAAAATATAGTTCTCATGGAAATTAACTTTTAAAAGCTGTGATTAAATAACATTAAGGTTACACTGATTTACAAGGATCAAGGCTTTCTAAGTGAAGACTGAAGCAGTGAGTGAGAAAGAAAACACATACTGACTCAAGGCAGCTTGTCATTAAGACAAGAGAGCCTTGAATGAACTTTGAATTTCTCATGTTTTGTTGGTTCATGTCCTAACTTCTATTGAAACATATTATTTTTTTGTTTATTAATAGTATTCCAGATACTCATCTCTCAAAGTGGTTGTGTGTACTTAAGGTAAAACTTTTTTTTTTTTTTTTTCAGGCTTAGCATCTTCAACATCAGGTAGATGCTTTGCACATCAGACTGTAAGGTTTTGTGCTGTAAAGAGAGACTGTAAGGTGCCCCTTATGCCTGCACTGCAGGATTGGGCTGATGTACTGAAAATTAACATGGTACTCACATCAATATTTTAGAAAAGAAATTGTTAATCCTTATACTGCTGGAGTGTTTCATGGAAATTATGGCCAAAGTTGTCTCTGGCTTTAGTGGAGATCAGTTGGGTATGCATTTTGGTAAACAATGCATTTTAGCTGCCTGGGAAATTAATTCCAGTATCTATCTAAAAGAGATAACAGACAGTGTTTCAGGTACGTTACTTGGTAATTTGGAGATAGGTCCAAGTTTCCCTGAAATATAAGGATCTTACATCACTTAAACATCTCAATACAGGGCAAAGTGACTTCAGGCACCCTGGATGATGGGCATAACTAAGCAAAAGAAGCTCAACCAAAAAATCTCAATCTGAAATGCACAATATAAGAAAGCTTTCTACATCTCCTTTTTCAGAAGTTTCATAAATTCCTTTCTGATGGAGAGAGTCTAATATTCTATGTTGCATCTACATATTTGTCTTTTATAATTCAGGGTTAGCACATTGTTTTACTGTACCTCTACAAGTGCATTAATGTGTTCCTGGTCAAAGCAGCAATACTCTTCCATCCTGCAACATGCAATTTGACAACTAGTTTACTAAAGCTATGCCACTTCTATTTAAGTTGTGCTACTTGTATTTACCAGTTAAGACACTGCAAGAATGTTGCTATCCTTTGAAAAGGCCGGGAGAAAACGTGGTTGTTTGCATTACAGAATTATTCCATATATTGTCGCTGGAAGCAATGCTTTCTGATTAAACCCAGGCAAAGAACGGTGCTTCCTGAGGTACTTGCTTGTATTCAGTCTCCCTGAGAAAACCTTATGCCATTAGTTCACTCTCCAGAGACTGTCGATCCAAGGCTGCTATTGTTTGATTCTGCACATTTGAAGCTGTGGATCAGTGCTGAGAGGAGTTACTGAGGTTATTTCAAACATTTTGTTAAACTCACAGCAGTCCTCCCAAAGGAATGCTTGGCTGCAAACTACCTCTTATCCCGGGTGACAGAAAACATGAGAAAAGCTTTTGAGTACAGTTAGATCGAGGTCCAGGCAGCCATAAGTGCTGGTCAACTCATGTTGCCATTAGGTGATTAATAGTTGTTTATTTTTAGGGCTGGAAGTGACAGGCCATCCTAAGGCCAATGCAAGATGATACCTGAATAATCTGTGAGTGCCTCAGTTTGCAGCAATCCTTTCTTTCTGTGCAGCTGTTTTTCTGGTGACAGTGCTTGCCACAGTGATAGGATATGCCAAAAGCGCATTTAACAGGGGACGCAGAACTGCTCTCACAGCCATTTATTTTTGTTTAATAATTATTGTAAAATAGAACCAAGCTAATCAGAAAAGTAGTTCAGCAAATTTTGATAGCAAAAATGTTGATAAATAAATGTACTATATACCCGTGCGTTTAGCATTTGCTGAGTATAAATCTTGGAGCCAGCATTAAAGCTACCTCAAGACATTTTGAATGAATTATTAGACAATTCTGTATCTGTGAATCCTTATACACAAATATACAATAAAACAAACAATGTAACCGATGAATTAACAAATGGAGGACAGCTCGTTTGGGCTTCCAACTTCCCAGATCAGAGAATTAGTCCAAGACTGGACAGTAAATCACACTGAGTACCTTCACACAATGTTGCTTAGCAGTTAACTGCCAAACACACTACTGTGCATAATTGACAGGCAGAAATATTTTGTGTGGTGCTGTACTCAAATTTACTGTCTCTCAAAGTGTAAGTCACCTATCCATATTAATCAGGGAACAGATGAAAAAGAAAGTACTATGTCTGCTGCCCATTACTGTGGCACCTGATGCCCACCCAGAAAGAAAGCAAACACCTCCTCTGACCCAGAATATTGTTGCTGCCTTTGGAATCCGCTGGCAAACTGTAATTGTGCCTGGCATTCACTCTTTTCATTATGAATCAATCACTTAGGTCTAATGCCTGAGGCTCTTCAGCTTGTCTCCCAGTTGATACATATACCCACTATCTGTACAATCCAAGTTGTCCCTGCCCCACTTCGTATCTGAAAATAACTTAATTTTTAGTTGTTAGTTGGAAAAAGAGTGCATCCTGAGATGTATGTCTTAAGTAGCAACTTGTATCACCTGCGAAATACCCAGTCTCTCAGAAGACTACAAGAACATTTCACATGGTTTTAGGTGGAGACTGTTCTAGAGACTTTAGGAGACCATCACGGCAATTTGTAAAATTGTTACATTCATTATTAGATCAAATAAGTCCGTAACTGGGGATGTGCAAAGAAATCTACTTTCCTTTCCCACAAGGAACAGCTTTTTGCCTTCTGTCTCCTTCACTTTACATACACAGACACACACTCTTTATTTGTATCTATCAGCCAAACACAGCTCTACTGCATGCACCTTCTGAAAAATTTGTAATGTTATTTAGATTTATTTACAAGTTATTCGTTCTTTCTCAGTATATACCAATACTAGAAACAATTTCATTTCAACTTTCTTTGCTTACTATGCACTGAACCTTTCTGGGCTCACTGTTAAGGTACGGAATTCTGTTCAAAAGGAAGATATACATTGCCACGTAAGGGAGCCTAGAAGGAGGGAGAGGAAGAATCAGAGGAAAATGCTATCACTTGTGAAGGTTTAAAAGCAATAGCAGATTAGTCAAGATAGTCAGTGACATATTACAACCCACGTCTGATGAGCATTGAGCCAGAAGTCTGCAACATGATAAAATCACATCAGTATGAATATTTTCCCTCATATAAGAATACGTTGAAGACAAGTTGGACTCCGTATTCCTGTGGGTTGTTTTTTTTTTTAATCTTTGCCATGCAATTGCTAGATTGATCTTGTGTCAAGTCACTTACTCTATATATGGCATTTATATGTTAGCTGTTCCCAAAGATGGGATGAAGGTTATTATCCCAATAGCCACAAGGTCTCTGTGTTAAATATAGCAAAATCCTTTTAGACAAATTCAAAACAAACTGAGAATGACTATAGGTTTTTTTTTCAAAGGTCAGTATAATATACACATCTGTACTATTAAATTGGAAGACACCGTAAAAACTGCTGTATTGAAAATGGGAGTCCAACGTCATCAGTCGGTAAGACATAAATAAAACCCATGCAAAATATTGCAATATTAACATTATATGCGATACAAAGATTTTTCTCATTTTGTGCTGGTTTAGGTGTCTGGTAACCACAATTGTTAAATATTTTTAACATTTTAATAAAACACAAGAGAAGAAAAAATCCATTAAGCATAAAACTTCTAGTACCGAATAATCTTTTCACCTTAACCGTTTCTTTTACTCAGTGTTTTTTTTTATATGCAGTGTATATAAAAGAACATGGTTGGCAGTCTTCTAAGGGCATCAAAGATAGCACCAGCAGTCTCTTTTTAAATGAAATAGAAAAAATATGAGTTATTGAGCTGCTAGTCCTATTCAGTCCTGCTCCCTTTAAGACAAAAGCAAAACCAAAGAAAAGCAACAGCAAGAAGAAAAATAATAAAATACAGCTTTTCCCTCCAAAGATAAATTAAGCAGCTTGGAACATCACAAACAGCCGAACACCAACCAGTTTTACCAAGCTTTCTGAGACTTGGCTAACTTCCACCTGAGCACAGTTACCTTCTTGTTTTTTGGTTCTTACATTGCCTGAAAGCTCAGAGCAAGTACAGTAAGTGGTAAGATTAGTATCTGTCATGAGCAGCTCCCTCTCCCTTGTCAGCCAAAAATTGCGAGGAGTGTTTTGTTTGTTATTTACTTTTTAAAGTGCTTATTTTCTGGTGTTCTCTCTGTGTGATTGCAATGCCAAAGCGTGCCATACGTTCAAAACATACTGAAGGACAGAGGTTAAAAATGGCTCCTGAATTCCATGGCTGCTATACTCTTACAGGAACCTCCTGAGAAAGCTGTCTCTCGCACAAAGCCACTTGTCACGAACAGCCATAATGCAGCTTAAGGAGAGGTGCTGACATAAGGTTTCCATCTGCTCCAACCTGAGCACAGATGACTGAATATGTTGAAGATGGGAATGACACCTTCAACTTGAACTGCGTAATGGAAGCCCAATATAGACAATAAAAGATACTTAAGATATTTTTCCTGTCAGTCCCCTCAGTTTATAGCACTCTTGCAAAAGAGGGGGGTTTCCCTGTCTGGTCAAGCTAGACTGTTGTTAGCCAGAAGGCAAAAAAAAAAAAAAAAAGAAAAAAAAAAAAAGAACCAAACCCAAAAGAAAAAAAAAGAGAAAAGTAGAGTCAATAAATAAGCAAGAAGGGAGAACAACTGCACCTCGTTAAATTAAACAGTCAGTGAACATTTAGGCAATTTGAACTATTTCCTTCTACTTCTAGGACCTCTCCATACAAATCCCTGACTTTTGCCAAAGATTTGAAAATCTCTTACTGCACCTTTGAGGCATCAAGTTTTTTTATAAATCAGTATTTCTACTGATCTCTACTCGAGATAACTTTTACACATAGTTTTAAATAACTGAATTGACTTAGAGGTAGGCCTGTGCACAACAGACTAGTACACCTCAGTTAGATACTACATATTGCTACACGCCAACACAAATACGCTCAGCAAGTCTGGCACCGTCTTCCTGAAGAATGAGATGAATCGGCAATGGGATTTGGAGCTTTTCAGCACCAAGTCTTTGCTATGTAGAATTTCTCTAATGGCAACGTTATTTCCATCTACTAAGATGCAAACTGACTATCACTTGAAATAGTGTGGTATGTTCTGTGCCGGTTACAAAAACCAGCTACCCAGTCAAAAACCCAGCTGCCTCATACTCCTCCTCCTATCAGAAGTATCCGACAGCAAGATATATAAATGGACACAGTCATATACATTTTTTTTCTCAAGCCTCCCTAGGCCTAAAGCACTAGGATAAACTGGTAAAGGAAAACTTGCACTGCTCATACAGGTATTGTATTTTTGCTGAGGGTAAATAGGACTTCCACTTAGAGATCGGAGTATCTCTCCCTCTCCACAACCGCTAAATCCACATTAACATTTTAAAAAGCTATTTCTAAAGCCATACCAATAGATTAAGCATTATTTTTAGTTAAGTTCAAAGAGAAGGAGTACAGCTTTGCCTGCTTTACCTGATTTCACTATGGCAACAGTAGAAAAACAGTAAATTCAGGAGATTAAGAGAACTATACTTCCAGCTGAACCAGCAAAAATAAGAATTAAAAATTAATTTATAGTTTCTTGATAACCTACAGGCACTTTTGAACCATTCTTTAATTAAAAAAAAAAATCAAGTCAGACCACATATAAAATGATAGAAATGGTATAGAACAGTATAGAACAGCTTCTATTTGCTTAAGTAATGTTTCCACTTTAATGTACTTATTTGCTCTCATTTGCTTAACACTGCCAATATTTAGTACCGTGCAAATTTATGGAAATCTGACTTTAAAGAGCTTTGTGGTACTGAGTGATTTTTAATTTTTTTCATATACTTATACTGAAATGACTTGATGAGTTTCTGGAATAGATGAAATATAACCCAGTAGCACGTAACGATGTCTTGTGACATGCTGTGAGGTAATATAGGCAGTAACATGTCATCGTTGTGAGTAAAATAAGCTGATTGGTTTTACCCTGGTTTACTTTGCACAAAAGTCTGTCCCATGGGTATAAAAAAGGATGGATAGAATCCGATAGATTTGTAAACTTTTTCCATGGGCATTTAAGGACTATTGTGCATTTGCACAGTACCTTGCTTATTTACTGCAGGAGTTGGGAGATTGTCTAATATTTATGTTGGAGGAACCCAAACTGTATTTCACTTTTTAGAAAACAAACCAAACCCAAAGCAGATACTATATTTGGATTGCTACTGTGTAAATACATAATAAACAAAACCTAATAAAAGAGCAGATGTGGTGACAGTAAAGGAAAACTTTTGTCTTGCTGATATCACTGTCTGGCAGCCATAACCAATCTTAGAACGTTTGTTGTCTTAAATAGTAAAGAGCTAGAAACTAAAACAAACATTTTTTAGCCAGTGTTCAAGTTATCCACTTTTTTACCATGGATAACTACTCTAACTTTTGTACATGATCTGCAGTTTAACTAACATGCCTAAAATATTGCTACAGTTCTTTTCAAACCTACACATAGATACACAGCTTGTAATAAAGAAATGATATTTCCGTTTGCTTTCCCACAGGAAGAAGGAATCAATCTGTACAACAGTTGATCGGTAAAGGGATGCAAAGTGATGCAGCTAAGGAAAGGGCAAAATATTCCTATGAAGGGCTGGGACAGAGATTTTCAATAAAGATCTAGAAATACTGCATTTCCTTAAAGACTTGCGTAGCCCTCATCTGGAAACTGCAGACAGGTCATTCAAGACAGACATATAATAGCCAGATATGGAGCAAGGCTACTGCAATGGCCAGGGAAAGGAACAGTTGCTCATAGGAAAGCCTAGATGAGTTTGGCCTTTCCAGCCTAGGAGAGCAAAGGCCGGGAAGAGGTGTAATTGTCCCCCACCAACACATCAGGGAGACCAATGCTCTGGGTCTAGAAAAAACTTCCAGTGAGGGCAGTAGGACCAAAACACTTTAAATGCTTTTAAAATCCCACTTGTAAGTTTAACAAGGAGGTTATAAGACACGGTGTTTACGATAGCTGGGGACGGGACACAGTGACAAATCTTACACACTTCTAAATGCAGTACATGAAACTAATAATACAAAATACTCTCTCAAGCAATTTGAAATGATATCACCACTGCTAACAAAATTAAACACAGACCCAAATGTTTTTTCCCTACCTCAGGAACAAAGACAAATGCCTGTATAAGATGATGTGTATTTATAAAACGAGATACCAGAAAGTTATTCAGAATGCAGTAAGATAGAGAGTTTTAAAAAAGGTAAGATTAAAAGGAATCTCATTTTCAAATGAGCAATATGAATCTGAACCATTGTTTATTTGCCCACAGACATAGCTTAATAATTTAGTTCTCATAAATAATAACGGACTGACTGATTTTTATCAAAGGTAACATCTTCAAATTGCAAAGGTTCTCTAGGCTTGGAAGATAAATACACAAAGACAAGCAAACTTTTCTAATTGAAGAAATATGTACAACTTTTCTAATTTCTCTTTTTGTTTTTACAACACATACACACAACCTCAAGCTCTTTTGGTTCAGTGTTATCCAAGTTACTCTTGCCTAATCCTCAAGCCTAGAGCAAAGTGAACAACCAAAGATATGTAGAAAGAAATGTAAACAACCACCAAACCTCAGAAATCTGAGTAATAACTCCATCACTAGTTCCCTGTCCCAGTCTTCAAGTGAAAAATATTTTATTATCTGTAAGCAATACCTGCCACTCACACACTCCATTGTTTGTTTGTTTGTTTGGTTTTTTTTTTTTTTTTTTTTTTTAAATTAATTTCCAGATTCCTCTTAAGGTTCTGGTTGTAATGTAAATAGCTCATAAAAGGTTCCTGGGACCAGGGGACCACCTCCTCACTCCTGACCCACCTGGAGAAGCGAACTCAATGTGGATACTGCAGTTCATAAGGCACAGAGCAAATCTAATGGTAAGTGAAGGCATAAAATTCTCAGGGGAGAATTTTTACCTGTAAAACAACTTTCTGGCAGAGGTTAAGTGTGACAGGTGGGCTGCCTACTCATGGAGTATAATGCAATGCCTGCCACCTCCAGCAAATTTGCCTGCAGTAAAAATGGCTGAATAGGGCTGAACATTTTTGCTTACAAATAGAGCTTAACTTAACAGTAAAACTCAACAAAGCAAAAGCAACTGAATCAAATGTGACAGCAAAACCCCCATTTTATGCACACACTTTATTACAGTTCTTAACTTCGTGTTTGTATAGCTAGTGAATTTATGCTTCAGCATGTCTAAAACCGAATTACAGAGACACACACAGTGGTAATTTTCTTTACAGTCACCTACCGAGTGAGAAAAAAGAGGGCGACTATTCCAGAAAAAAAAAAGAGTGTACACTCTACTCCTTTGTCTTCCCTGTCCAGTCACTTATAGAATGAAAATATTTACTGTAAGGATGCGCCATAAAGTGTCTGAAATTAGATTCAAAGTGTAAAGAAAGAGCTACCTCTATCTACTTCCATATACTGCTTCTAGCAAGAATCCTTTTCATATAACACATATTTTTGGGATACTTGAACAAAAAATAAGAGGCATGAGAGATGAAAAAAAGTTTAAAGAATATACTGTCACAGTATTTAGTCTTTGTGAAGACAAAAATGTAAAAAGATATGTGAAGCAGAAGTGTGGTGTGAAACATCTGGACAACAATTAAAATAAAAATCCAAAAAGCATTATGTTAGAAAAGCAGACAGTTAAGCCACAGTCCTCATTCAGCATTAACTGGCACTTGCCAACAAACGTGCAATGAAGTAAGAAGATACTAAATGATGACACCTACATGTTTGCCCAATTTCAGAAATACATAACTGGTCTAAGACGAGGTCTATGAGGAGCAAGCACAGCCACCTTATTCTGACTTCGTATATAGGGCTAAGTGAAATATTATCTATTCTTAGGATTTTTCCATAAAAAGAGAAACAAATTCAACAATTCTAGTGTATTATCAGATACGTGAGTTTAAATATGAAGCTCTTAATTTACAATCAATATTTTAGCTTGATAGTTTAGCTTTTTCAATGACTAAAAAAACAATCCATGAATTGTAAAATTAAATGCCTGTTTTTAAACTATTAATTGGAAGTAGTGAGCAAACTTGTTTTGGGCTATTTCTGACTTACTACTTTATGTTAAAAAGATAATCTTTAAACATTTTTTTTTTGTCTTGCCCAAAGACTAATTATCACAATGCTACCTTTACAATAAGTGAAGGGTAAATATTTGGCTCTCAAGAATGGTCTTATAGGAAAGGTGTATTATGTTTACTGTTATATGATGATGAAATGTCAACAGACTAAAATATTTCTATAATAAATTATTCCATTCAATAAAAGCATCAATAGTTTGCCTGGTTTTAAAATACAATTTCACTATAATGCATTGAAAGAAATAGCACTAATGTAAAAGCCCTGCCATGTGCATTAGTCCATATTAAACCACAGCCCCCTAGCCCCCTGCTTTAGTGTATTGTTAAAGGTCTGACAAACCCACAGCTACAAGGAAATTCAGAGATCAGACTAAAAATCTTTACTTACCACTTTCGTCCTAGATATAATAATTCACTGACTGTATTAAGCATAGGCCAATAATTCTGAATTCCCTGTCTTTGTAGATTTAATATAAAAGCATTACAACAGACAGTATCTTAAAAAAAGAGTGCCTAACGTTAAGGATGTTGCGCATACATACACATATATTACATAAAACTGTTTCTATATGCGGTCTTTTTTCAAAAGATGTGGGGGGCAAAATAGTTTTGATTACCTCACTAAAATACAAATAAAGAAATATTGACCATTCAAATGAAGAGTTGCAGCCACTGAACTCTATGATAGGGACCCTCCAAATACCATTGAAGAAAATGTATCTCATAAATAATGCTCTGTCCATTAAGGTAAAGATAGTCAACTGATAGTTCCCAGGGTGCAATATGAAAAAGCAAGGTGATCAGCATGATGACAAGGAAATTTTTGCAATACTTCAAAATGAATAAAAAACATTAATGAACAAAAAATTACTCTTTTCTTGATATATAATCTCATTTACTACTTCTGATTTTTACCCCTGTTTTGAAGCATTCCATCTCATTCATGATTCCCTTACATGAATGGAAGGTAAACACATGCACTGAAATCTCTCATGACACTAAAGCATCTCACAGTTGTGTATTTTAATTTCTGGCATACATTATGATCTGTACTTAATGGATCCTCTGTTCTTATGCCATTTTGATTATATCAGCATGTATTTTAGTCATTGATCAGCAACTCCATTTGTCTTTTATATTACAATTTGACATCAATACAAGAAACAGGATGAGATGCAAACAAAATGATACAGAATTACTAAATAATAGTTGATCATGAATTATATTTGCGATGCATGACTTGTCAGTACTGGATTTAACAGTAGGTAATGAATGCTTCTTTGTACTGCACTCCCAGAAATTCAATAAAAGCAAAGAAAAAAGCTGCTTTCAGAGTAAAAAAAAAAAAGCAATTACCAGTTGCTAATCACATCTAAGGAGTACTGGTCTTTCTTACTAAGAAGTCAGGGATGGACATTAGATGCCTCTTCATAGTTACTGTTATCAGTGACTTGGTGATCTCAGCTGGACCTCTAGTAAACAGCACTTCTTCTAATAAAACCCTGCTGTAACAGTAATGCTCTCAGAATTCAGCTTGGTCCCACGAAGTTACCTTTCCAGTTGTTATTCCCAATTGTACAGACACCAGAGAAGCAGTGCAGAATGCACTGTACACTATTTGGCTAAGCAAAATCTGGAAACTCAACCCTCAACATTCAATCTGACACCACACTAAAAATGAAGAGTTTTAATGCAGAGGTTACCACAGCAAAGGAACTCAACTATGTTCTGATTTAGCAATATCAAAATTTAGTAATTTTTGATCGAAATGAAACACTTGAAATTTTCAAAGAAGAAATTTTTCATTTTAGTGTGCTGAAACATATTTCAGCATTAAATGGCATTTCCCTCCCCCTCTTTCTTTTAACATGTTGGAATGCAGTTAGACTCCCTCAACTCTAATCATGTACTATTAAAAAAAGTAGAAGGAGATATGATCCTCCAGAGCCACAACAGCCATCCACATTAAATACAGTGCATTGCAGGACTGCAGTTGTTGCTTTATTAAAAATTACATGAAAGAAAACATTTCAAGTTAACCCAAATAATTGATACATTCTCAGCTGAACTGAAGCAGACATTTCATTTTGACTTTTGTAGCAGAAATGTTGAAACTTATGAAAGCTTTGTTCTCTGTCCAAAACCGCCCCCAACAGCCAACAAAAAATTCCTAAACAAATTTTCTGGAGTGACAATGATTATTTTTAAAGAAAGAAAAGAATACTATAAAAAAATCAAAGAAACAGGTCATTTTGATATCTGATAACCAAAAGGAATGTTTTGGCATAAATGAATTTATCTCCACTGCAGTCTGATGAAGCTTTTCAGATTTTTAGTACTTGCTTATCTTTGTTAATACACTCAGGCATGCATATATCTTCTGAGAGGTCTGCTTTAATGGCTGAGCTTTAATGGCTCAGCTGACAGGAAATGTTAAAAGACACCAAAAAAATTATTATTAGTAGTAGTTTGTTTTCCATGAACAATGCTATACACTTTTAGACCTCCAGAAATGCAAGGCTGATCTATATATTAAAACAACCCAAACCCCAAAAGTGGAAACTAGACAAATGAAAAAAAAAAAACAAAACAAAAAACCCACCCTGAAACTGGAGATAAGCTTCATAACAAAAGAAACATTTTCAGCCAGACAACTTTAACACAATACTTATTTTGCACTTCACTGTCCTGCCTTTTAACTTAAAGTTATTTATAAATTATATGTGAGAAGATTCCTGGGGAATAAGCTCAGAGAGAGAGCTAACCTGATGATTTATATATTGCTGTAGTAACATAAAAAAGGAGCATAGTTATATATATGTTTACATATACATGAATATATATGTATATATAGGTGCAAGAGAGTATGCTCATGATGGGATGCTCTATGCTAAATTAATCTTGACTAAATTTTGTTTTTCCTCATGACAAGGCAAATGTAGTGAGACTTGAGTAACCGTACAACCAACTCTGTGCACCACCCCTGCTTTCTAATCCATAAATTTTGCTTTCTGGACAATCTGTGTTAAAAGAGAAATAAGGTTTGTTTCTCCCCCTGCCCAATAAATACTAAGTATAAATTTATTAAATTGATTAAGGAAAAGTATAGGATAAATAGGAATAATTTGCCCTTCTCAGAGGTTTTTTGAGTGACTGCTTTTAATTATAGTTTCATGGGATTTTTACCTGAATTCCATGACGGCAAATGCTTTCTTTTTAGAATTAGTTTCATCAGGACTTCAATACAATGCACAAAAGGAATGTAAATTATTTTTTTGGGGGTATTTTTTATTTGTTTTGTAAACCAAACAGATCATACAACTTATTTTCAGTGTAAGAGTTAATTCCATATGTGCAAAATCAACATGAATATTGTAACAACTTTTATTACAGGACAAACTAAATTTAGCAAGACATTGAGCTGAGTAAAGAGAATGTTGCATATTTTCTGAATGGCTGACTTTTAAGAATAAAAAAAATACGGAAAGCACTGTTAAAATGGGTATTTTTATAATATATGTATAGCTTGGCAAAAAAACAACCACTCTCTGCTTTTCGTACACTGACTGAAGTTCAGTTCATTGAAAAATTTTTACTTTCACTAATCAGTTTGGAAAACTAGTTTGGAACTTTATTACTCTCCTGGCCAAACCTCTTCATTTGTTAGTCTGATTTTATCAATGGGTAAAGACATTTTTTGTGTGCTGTCACTATCCTTAAGCTTAAACAGCTTTCTCCTAGCTGTTTAACCTCTGATGTACCTAGAGAAAATAAATGTATTTGCTCATATTTAGCCCACTTACTCTTGGATATATTAAGACAAACCAGACATGATGTACTGCAGACTGCACTTTTTTTTTCTCTACTGAAAGTGATTGAGCACCTAAAGTGCTTAATTTGGAGTATAATACTTTAGTTGCTTTAAGGAGGAAAGTATAAGACCGTTCAGTATCTTCTAAATTATATACATTTAAACAAAAGTGAGTAAAAATTCACTCTGAAGTCAGTAAAAATTCACTCTAAGAGAAGTCTGGCTTGAGGCTCGGTACACATTATCGGTACACATATTCACCTTGTTTGACAGGATAGATTAGTAGACAATCTAAATTGTTGAAATACGAAATGCTGTCAACCTCAGTATCTCTGAAAGTTCCAACCTTATCATGTTGGTTATCCACAAATACTGAAGCATACAAAGACACTCAAACTCCATACACATTTTAGCACATGCACATTGTAAAACCATTTAACATATTCACCTGGAATTAAGCATGTGTCCACTGTCCCACCTACTTTAAATAAAAGAAAGTTGGTGTTCCTACAAACAGAATGCAACCTTAAAAATAATGTTGATATAATATGAAGTGGTAAAATACTGTATTTATTGTTACAGTTTTTGTGGTTTCTGTGAACAGGAAGCTATATAATATAATGTTCATATAATATAATATAATATAAATCTGACAACAACCTACCATCTTGAAAATATTTTTAAAAATTAACTGATACCAAGGGGAAGTGCTGAGAAGTAGGCAAGAATTACTTTAATATATCAATAAATTCAACCAAACTCTTTTATTTCTGAATGAGTGTAATACAATAAAAATACTGTAAATTTGTCTTGTTTTCTTACTACGTGATACAATGTTAGCTTATAGAAACCAATTACTAGTGTAATGTTTTTTTACCACTACAGTTCGTGTTTTGAAACTAAAGTAGATAGCTCCAGTGACAACAATGAAGCTCCACCATTTTATGTTAGCTACAGAACACATCCACGGTTTTTAAACCCAGCTTTCATCATATTGAGCTTGTTTTTCATATAACAAGATTATTAATTCCCAAGATCTGGGCAGTTTCCAACTACTTCAGTTTATTTAGAGAGCGGTATATTAATTTCCACTAACCACATTTCACTAAACCTAAACATGTTGTCTGTTTTACATTTTACTTGCTAACAATAAAATAACCACTTTCAAATATAATAAATGATATTCAAATTGACTTTGTAGTCTACAGTGAGACTGAAGTAAGTGCTAAGTCTAAACATTTTCTAAAGAATATATATAATTAAATTTTAGGAAACTGTTTTTAGGAAACAATATTTGCTTTGAATAACACGACTGATTCAAAATTGGGCCTCATTTTTGAAGACATCTGGCTATATCAAAGGGTTAATTTAAGCACGAAAATAAATTGTTGACGTATGACTAGATAACATGAGACTCAGTAATAAAAAATGCAAGTCTGTCTTCTGCTGTTTCTCTTCCAGATTAATGAAACTTTTATGTTTGGTATTAAGTCGTCTCTTCATCTGTTCAGTTACTGCTGTCAGGCTACCCTTCCACCCCCAGATGTTGGAATCCTGCTTTAAGATCACTGTTTTTACTAGTGGGACTGTAACAAGAACATTTTGCTTACACAGGTATGGATATGGTAGTCTGCCATGGAACACCCAGGCTGGAGTTAGGGCATGGAGCTGAAGTGCACAGGCTAAAGGCAGGTGAAAACCTGAAAGACTGAAAATATTGCCACTTCTCAAAACTGCTTTTAAGAAATCAGAAGCACATAAACAGGAATTTCTCCTCACGTTTTTTTTTCCTTTCCAGGAAACATTAGTGATCTCTGTCCTTTTTACAAACTTAGATTTCAAAACAGAAACTATACAGTACATTTTCTAGTTCACTTTCACACATCTGAGTCTTCCTTTACTGACATCACATTAACATAGGAAGGAGATAAGAATGTTGCTAGTAATGAAAAAGAAGACCCACCCCCCAAAGCAACCTTTTATTGAATTGGGCCTCCCTCCCTTTTGTAGAAATTCCCATTCCAGATACCTAGAAAGTAATGAGAGACAGTAATCATTCACACTGGATTTTTTATACTTCTTTTTGAGTAGGAGGAGCAGCAGATATTATTCTAGCCCACTGATGGTCCTCTTTATTGCTGACAGTGCATTTTCAGTAGGTGATATATAAACGTGCTCACACACATCCATGTGCTAATCAAGGCCCTCATACCTAACTCGGACTCTTGATGCTGGGGCCCTAAGGAAATCTGTATCTAACTGACCTTTGCAATAGAAAGTAACACGTATGGAGTCAAAGGGCAGTAATAGGTGCTGTCTCCCCAGCTGCTCATGGTGAAATAACTGGCTGTCAGGATTTACAAAACTAAACCATAGTGGACAAAAGTTAGTTAATGTTACTACTCAGTAGAAACATTCTCAAGTAAAAACAGTATGGAAAAATGTTTTGATTTGTGACCTATTGCTTTTATTTCCTCTTGTTGGTATTATACTATTTGTAGATACCATACTAGGGAATACTCACGATGTTATTTCATTTTTTTTTATATCTAGGTTGTTGATACCCCCAGTGATCATGGTTTGCCACTGCTGCAATCTGTTTCAGCCACTCCTGGGACTCGGAAGACCCCAATTCAGATCTGTAGTGACTGCAGTCCCCAGCTACCTGCGGCTCACCTCAGTATGGCACCGAGATCCTGGTGTTGCCTACGCAGAAACTGTACAATCCTGCATTTGCCATGGTCCTGGTATTTTGTTCCCTGCCCACTGTTTCTCACAGCAAGAGCTGCAACTCTTTGATCAATCTGTAAGTTCAGGATTATTGGAGGTCTCTGGTGACAGTATTTTTTGCAGTCTTTTGTAATACTCACACTTGTAACTGACAAAATTTATCCTTTATAGGCCCCAAATTCCAACAGAGAAGGAAAACCTTGAATCCAGCCTGCTAAATGTGGAATCACGGGCAACTTTGCTCCCTGTAGAGATGTGAATTAGTTTTCAAAACTCAGGTGATTAGGGTCCATACTCAGAATGAGTAACAGATAATTAGGTAAATCCAAAGTATTAAGTTACTGCATCTTTTCTAAGGAACTCCAATTGTAAATATTTCTCAGATAATGATTTAGGATAAAAACCAGCTAGCACTCAAGCTAGCTATACATTACGTCTTGATATCTAGGTTAACGAAACACATACAATCTTAGAATTGAACAGATACGATAATAATATTTAGAATAAATTGTTCTAGAGCAAAATTACTCAATCTCTGCCTTCAAAACAAAGCACAATTATAAACAATGCACTTTGAATTATAAAGCATTTAAAGCCTGTTAGTCAGCTAAATGGGAGAAAAAACCTGCACTAAAGCTTTAAGAGACACTTTGGGACAATAACATCCTCATTAAAAAATAAGGATACATCAAAACTCTTGAGTTAAAAGGTTAAGTGTTAGTCTCTGTGTAGTTGATAAATGTTGAGCTAATCTAATCAGTGGCTGTAAGAGGCAATGCCATCAGCTAGCTGCCCTGACCTGTGCTTCTAGTTTCCTCAAAAGTAAGATTTAAGAAAGATGTCAACTCTGGGCCTTTGACCTAGCAAGGACCTTGTTCGTGCCAGGCTGGTGTTCTGCTAAACAGACTGAGAACCTTCAGCTCAAATCAGTAACATGTGCACTTCACTAATACAACACATGGCTTGGAAATTAAAATGCAACGTGATCGAGTGCTTTAGAATATTTTAACAGTTAAAGAATGTAGCTAGGGGGGAAAAAAAAAGCTTGTTTCTGTGTTTTGCTTTGGGGAGGGGGGAAAGGACAAATTCAATTGTATTGCTTTTCTTCAAAAAAGTGGGGAAACAAAAATTCAGTTAATTAGTTCATGGATGACTGACCTAGGGGAAGTAAGGAGGTTGTATGTTTCTTTATGACATGTGTCACTTATTAGATAAGTAGGTTTTACTACTTCTAATTGAGCTAAGTTAAAACTAATTAGAAGGTAGTTAAATTACAATCTAAATAAAATAAAACACAATAAAAATAGCAAATGGCATTTTGGTCATCAA
Organism: Fulmarus glacialis; assembly: GCF_000690835.1. NCBI lineage: Eukaryota > Metazoa > Chordata > Aves > Procellariiformes > Procellariidae > Fulmarus > Fulmarus glacialis. The sequence goes on along the minus strand of NW_009195526.1, from coordinate 13,066 downwards.
TAATATTCCTAAATGCAGTTGATTATTTCCAATAGTTCCTGTATTGATTATTTCCAATTATTAGAGTAACAAGCTTTGCCAGCTGCTGGAATGAGAGTTTAACCTTACATACAGTAACTAGGACAGACTTTTCACATATGCCATCATTTAACCAGATTACTTTATTTCATGCCGTCTTTTACTGGTACTTATATGTGACTCTAGACATTACATATGAATCTGGACTTTAATATAAACCAAAATCCATTCACCCTTTTTCGTTATTATGGAATGATCAAGCATATAGTAAAATTGACAGAGAGACCTAGTGATCCAGTTACTAATTACTACCAGCATCTCAGGTCAGTGTTGAGATTTTACATTTGATAATAAACCGATGATGCTTGGAATACTCATGTAGATTTTCACTTAGTTTCACAAAGGTGAACATTATAAATCACTATTTTACAATTATGCGCTAACAATAAATGTATCTACATATATTTCTTCCATCTCAATTAGCTATGAAATAATTAGCTAACTACAGTTTTTGGCATACATATGCTTATCCCTTGCATTTCCAGTTTTTAGACTTAGATGGAAACTTGAGTAGAAAATAAACTCAACTTGGATGAGCCAAAGACAACAACACTAGGTTAAAGGAACTAAAAAGAGGAAATAGAAAATTTAAACTACCTTCCACTAGAAAAGACCGTACCTTTTTTTGATACTCAAGCATGGAACATGCTAGCTTAATCTCCATCTCCTACTGATGTCCAGACAGAAAAAGTGACTTGTTGTTTTTGCCTTCTATCTGGAAGACGCTTCTCCTGATTTTAGAGTGCCAGTGTCTATTAAATTCATGGTCAACCTATTTCCTTAGTTTTCAGAGAAAGGAAAGAACATGCTGAGAAAGCAAATGAAAGTTATTACACTTACTGGAATAGATGGTTGAGAGGATATTAAGACTATGTATCGAGCAAGTGCAGTTCACATAATTTGAATTTCTTTTGCAATTAAAATTGTTAGTGAAAACATACAAAGCATTGGTTGTATGTAGTTTAATCATATCTAAATATATTTACTACTTCTCTGTGTAAAGCTACTTATATTTCAACCTACATACTACCCCAGATTTTTCATTACTTATTTATACCTGCTAATGACACAGGCAGTGACTGCTTCCTTGTAATAAAATAAATAAAATAAAGTAAATACACTGCAGGAATGTAGAATGGGCAGTTAGCCCATTACATAGTATAAAAGGTCTTAAACATATTTTTTTGTATAAGGGAGCTCTGCATTTAAGAATTGAACATGGTATTGTACTTCTGCAAAAACATTTCCTTCTATCATTTAATACAGGAATAGGACAGAACAGGACATTTTCCTAATGGCTGTGAACTTAAAAAAATTTGATTTAGTAGCCATGAGAACTATAATCTGCTATTATTCACTCTATAATTTCACGAATTCAAAGTAATGGACAGAGTATAGGTGGAAAGGATTTTATATTTGTAGAAGACTCAATATTTAAGCAAACCCAGAATTATGACATACACATCCCCTAAACCCATGTGACAGTATCTGCTATAATAGAAATATAATTGATATGCAAAGATTTGTTTGCAATTTTGGTATAAATGATTCTGTTCTGCATATTTGTTCCAGGGATACTCAATGCAGGAATTGAGATTGTCACTGGCTGTATTGGTTATACTTTAGTCAGACTGAGACAGGTATTCAAAAAACACGTTTGTACTATTCCTGCATACCTTTAAATGAAAAAAAAAAAAAAAAAAAAAAAAAAAAAAGTAAAGCTCCATTTAAATATTTTCTACACTGATTTTATGTCACATTTTGGAATATACTAACTTAGACCTATGCACCATTATATAATGACAATATTTATGAAAAGTCGTAAGTACATAGCGATACAGAAACTTGGCAAGTATTCAAAGGTCTGGTAATGGAAAATAGCCTCCATTAATTCAGTCAGATTAGATGCAAAACTTTGATATATCTATTTAATGCCTTTCAGAATTTACTCAGCATTTTCCTTTTTACTTTTATTGAAGAGTAAAATTATTTAATTCAAGTTGCTACAAATATTATTCAGTTTAGTCTAGATACAACTTTTATAAGGAATGTCTTGTCATGATTTTTTTAGGCCTGTGATTTTTATAAATGTTTAGTTAAATTAATCCACTGCATAAAGAAATATTCTTCTATTTCCTCAATCAGAACTAAATTGTCCTCATTCTTTCCCAAATAGATGCTTCTTGCCACAAGGCATAACTTCTGTCAGTCCTCCAAAGCTCTAATATCTTCTGGAATAAGTAAAATAGGCATTTGCCTTAAAAAAAAAAAAAAAAAAAAGAAGAAATCCTCCTCCTCCAAGACCAGTAACTAAATGTGATAAAAGCACTGAAAATACCTCCTAAATCAAATTTAGTAATGAAATCTCTTATTGAAGGAAAGATATAAAAGCTGTTATCAGGGACAATTTTCAACCAGCATCATTATAAGATCAAGGTGTCGCCACTACATTGTGAAAGTCTCTCAAACTCATGGTACCATTGAAATATTATCCATTTAAGATACTTTTAAAGATACTTTAAAGGTATCTTTCTTTTCAAGAAAGACATTTCCCTAAACACTGAACAGTTAATTTTGATTCTCCTCTTCATCTTTCTTTGGGGTGTTAATTGTTTTATTGTTTCTCAAGCAAGAGGTCACAAAATAGAAAAGGATAAAATAACAAATGATCTTTTATCCAGTGGAAGAATATGGCTTCCAAACAAAATAGTGAGCTATAAGACACCATTCAGGACTCACATAGCATGCATTAAAAAGATTGTGGGCCATGCCTGCCTTTCCTTTGCCAGGTTTGAATTTGTTCATATTTTGCTATGAATTAATTACATGTCAATGACTTTTAAATTTTCTCTTTTCAAATAATTTTGTATTTAGTAATTAATCAAAATTTTGTTTAATTTAAATTCATCAAGAAAGTAAAGAAATAAACGTAGCTGGAATTTCAACCATTTGGATGCCACTGTTGACTTTAGCAGGAGTCATACAGCTGGAATGCAGGCAGCAGAGTCAAAATAGACTACATTGGTTTTGATCAAGGTCTGGATAACAATACTTAAGCACCAAAGTACATTAGGGCATATGGAGGTAGGGAGGGAGGAAGAGGAGGCGATAAGAAACAACCCTCACCCTAAGAAGATCTCTTGGAAAGCTGAGATGAGATAAGATGAAGTAAAAAAGTCAGTGGAAGTATCGAAGGCAGTCAGTAGCAATGAAACAATTATATGCATGAATGACACTGAAGCAATCCACAGTGACAGCTGCACCAAAGAGCCTGATGAGGCAGGTTCTGCCCCATTCACACCCTTGTGATTCCACCAGGAATGAAGGAAGAGTATGGCCAAAAGACAGCATGTTGAAACAATTCTAGGTCTCATTGTTCAAACAATCCTAATCTTGTAGTGCTCTGAGGGGCACTTGAATGCAAACACCTCAAAAGCTCTATTTCAGACAAAAAAGGGAAGATTTTGCATTATTCAGAGAAGAGATCTGGTGCCACTTTAGCATATGTTGATAATTTCTTTAGTTCTGCAGGAGAAACATCTTAGAAAATAACTGGGTAGAATATTTGGCAAACTTAGATGAACATGTGCAGGACAGGCAAGCAGAATAAAGGAGATTCAGGTGTGGACATACCATGTTTAAATGATCACCTCATAGGTGTTGTGTGTGGTTTTTGTTTTTTTTTGTGGAGAGGGGAACTACATTTATAACCTTGGACTCAATGGCCCATCTTGCAGAATGACAAGTTCCTTCAATTTACCAAGATATTTCCTTGACAAAATCACTATAACACAAGAAATGCAATATAGTTTTGAAATGTTCAGGTATTGGGAATCAAGGGCCAAGTTCCTGGCTGGCCTAAATTAAGATTCCTTCAAATCTGTGTGATGAGACTCAAAAAGCAAAAGCGTTAACTGTAAAAAAAAATGAGCAAAGGGTGATGGATGGGGGTGGGGGAGCTGGATTCATGTCAACAAAGCAGTCTTACTTTTTAAATATGGCACAGAAAGTTTCTATTTTAAGACCTTTAAGCAAGAGAGAAAACTCTATGCTATACATTTAAATGAGCGAGAAGCAGGGGAGAAAATGTTTATGTAACTAAATTTAGTAAGACCAGGTCAAGAAATGTGTTGGTCATGCAATGAGACATCTTGAAGCACTTATTAAAAAAGCTAGAATCCACAGTTCTCAAACAAACAGTTGCTGCACTAGCTTTAAAATCTGCAAGGAACAGGACATTTGGTAAAATGAAGGAATCAGACCATAAGTAAAACATTACAATGAATATATTCAATCCTATTTTCTAAAAAAAACAATCACTGCCAAAAAGGACAAGTTGATACTTCTCACTAAATCTGTGCTCAATCCATAAACACTTTTAAGGAATTCAGGAGCCTGCGTCAGGAATTCAGAAGACACAGTGTGGTACTGAAGTGATGCTTTAATCATACTTTGACTTTTTATCTCAATGCAAATAAATAGGTAGGAACCACTGATATTAAAAAAAAAAACGAAAACCTAACAGACTCCTGAAACCATTGATAAAAAGACCTAGTATCAGTGGGACACAGAACTGGTATTTAATTCTGGAAGGTTGGGTTTTTTTTTTTTTTTAAATCCTTAAGAACACCGTCTTCTGCTGAGCACTGAAAAAAATTCACAAATTCTCCTTTTGTGTCATCAGTTACAGTGTCTCAATAGATGTCAAAACCGTAGAACTGGAATACATTTCAAGAGCAAGCAGCAGGAAATGAACCTTAAGAAATTTTAAGTATGTACAGTAGGGTAAAAGGATAGGAACAGGGGCTTATGTTTTATTAGTTTTGTCCATGAGAAATAAAGTACTTCACTTATCCATAAAAAGGGTGCAGGCCAAAATCGTAAAGAACATGTTAACACCCCTAGCTTGTAATGGATGCAATCACACTATTACTACCTAAATTTTTGTTTATTTTTCAACAGATTGGTGTCTGCAAATCATGCTGTCTTACATTGCCGTTCCTCTGTAACCTTAACCATTATTCCTACTGTGTAAAGTGAAGCACAAATTTAAGGTGACAAAGCACCAGTTGGCTGATGTGAAGTATGCTACGAAAGCAGAAACCTCTGAAAGCTTCACAGCCATTATGAAATAACTGACCTATATGAAACTGCTACCATGGTTCACAAATTTATTGTCAGGTTCCAGCCTCTAGCTGTTCTCTGATTGTTCTAAATACTTGACAAACTGAAGCCTTTTCACTTTCCGTTGAAATTGCCTCATCTCCCTGTCAGAGCGCCATGGGGGACTCCATTACTTTTCTGACTTCTTTCCCCTACTGACAAGTCATTTAGCTGGCTTCTTGTTGTGAAGGCTGTCCATGTCAAATTAGCCAGGGCCCCTATTGTCCTTATTACCACTCGAAAAGCCATCATGAGTAATGCTACGGGGTCCCTCAGTTGTCATCATTTGTCAGAAAGAAAGGGAGTGTGGTTACATATAGCTGACAGGTAATTTCAGTGTCTACAATTACCCCAATTAGTCTTGTCATAAACAATTCGATAAATGCACACCAATACAAACAGATAAACACACCAAGGTTTCTCACTATTAATGCCATGTAATGGATAAATCAGTGATATAATGCTATATTTTATTTATTTCTTTAAACTATCCTCAGCTGCAAGCTGGCAGTTGCTACCTGGTCAGCACAAATTGTACTATCTACTTTCATTAGCTCATCACCACAAGAGAATATGAAAGGCTGTGACAAAATTCATTTAGCGAGAGCGCGAAAGAGCAGATTGCCTAAAGCAGGTGTTATAACAAAGATAAAACAAAGGTTTTCTTTTGTCAGTTCAGTGCCGCAACGAGCTTTAAAGGAGACTATTTTGTCCTTAAAAACAAACATAAAACATGAGAGAGACAGAAAGAGAAAGCAGTGAAATACATTCCTTCTGAAATTAAGAACACTTGCTCCCCCCCATATCCCAAGTCAATCAGCAGGTGGGTCTTCTAACAATATACAATATAAAGCCTTTTCAAAGGGGGTCACAATCTTAACTGAATTCTCTACACATATTTTTTCTAATTTTTTAAAAAAATACACCTCGCAATGCCATATAGCTCCTAAAAGATCTGAGAATTATTCCACATAATCTACAACATAATCCCTGCTGTTCCTACACAAGAATTATTTGAGAATGGATTTAGTAATTCCAACTCACTGGACAGTCTGTAGTACTGTGTTAAAGCCTTTTGGGGCATAAAATATTGACAATGTTGACTGCTCTTCTAAAATGTCAGGCAGACCTGTTATAAATACAATACTGAAAAAGGCAGCTTTAATAACATCCATATTAAGCACTGAATTACGAATTGCTAAGCTTATCCTTGTGATCCACCTAAATAAACATTGAAATCTTGACACCTCTAGAGTCCACAGCACCCTGTCTGTTTGCTGACCGCAGGCTTAAGTGATGGCTGAAAAACCGAACACAGACATGTTGTTGTAGGAAATTGCTTTTGGCAACTATTTGTTCAAACTCAAGATTTTTTCTAAACCAACACTAAGAACCCACCAGAAAACAGGACAGGTCTCCCTAATGAGTAATCTATTTTAGCACAGTCTTGTCTAGGCATGACAGTTTACTGAGAGGCTTGAAAAACTCGTAATTACCAGTGTTACAGGGCAATTAATGTATATTACACTGCACTACTCATGGCAGCAACTGTCATTTTCTCAATAAAAATGAGTACTCTTCAGCTAAAGGTGACATTAATTGGGACTTTAATGACTATGCAGAGGAGCTGAAGCCAAATATGAACAAAACAGCGATTCAATGAGCGACTTCAGAAACGAGAAAATTGTACTAAAATGAGATTAATTGCTGTTTAGAAAAAGGAAAGAACCTAAAAAGCTATTAAATTGCAGGGTTTGGGTGCCCGGGTGATGGTTGTGATGTTAATCTTGCATTCTCACAGCAGGCAAATATTCACTAAATTCAGAGCCTTTTGACAGCAGGAAAAATCATGTATGCTTAACTTCAATCCATCAAAAATATATTTCAGCTTTTATCAGTGTTCTAAATACTTCTGCAATTTCAAAAATTACTGCTCCATTCCTTGGCTGTCATCATGCAAATGCGAACACTGTCAATATTGCTATGAAAAATTCCCTGGCTTCAAAAGGCCTACTTCGGTGATAAAGAAAGAAAAACGTGAAGATTAGAATTGCAAAACACACGCTACTAATATAACAGAAAGCAACAATAAGAATTTAATGTTTAAGTTGTGGAAACTGCTAAAATAGAAAATGATGGGGTGTTGTTTTATACTGTGTGAGGAGAAAAAAAAAAAAGTCAAAGAATTCCCCCACTCTCCCATAAAATCTTTCAAAGCTTATAACTTTATAGATAATTACTCATTGCAAATAATTAGGACATAATTTTGCAGCTTGACTTCAGGTGATATAATTATTAAAACTGCTCTGTAGTTTCTAAAAGCCTTTATCCGTGCTACTTAATTCTTTAAAGCAATTATATAATTGCTTTTCTTTATAGCCTTTTTAACTGTCATGATGACTGTATACATAAAACATTGCACTTAAACTCTGACATATAAGAGGGATAAACATAGCTCTGATTCACTTTGAAGTTATATCTCCTGTAACTTCAGATTTTAAAACAGAAAATCAGTTTAGCCTTTCAGGTTAAAAATTGCATATGGAGTATTCACGTCTTAAGAAGCAAACCCCCTCTTCCACCCAAACCTGCAACAGTTGCACCATGGAAGAGACAAAAATAGAGCTCATCGTTTTTTACAATTTCCTATTCCATAATCAATCCTGTTTGTCTCTGCATCTTCATAATTAAACATCCATCTCATCTACACTTTAAAAATCTCTAGACGCATTAAAACACACATCCCAAAGAGCTGCATCCACTGGGCAATATAATAAAGAAGATGACAATGGGGAGACTGTGTCTTCATATCGGCAGGGTTCAAAGACACAATTAATAATATTATACCTATTCGCACTTCCGATAGCTACATTCACAAATTCCACTATACGTATATAAATGTCTTAAGTACAAAAATCATGGGCAGTTTCAGTTAGGAACTTAAACCAATCACTGCGTGCTGAATTGGGTCCACAAATTGTCATACTATTAATTTACCTACTTTGCATGATTAGTTAAGACTGTTAATTACATAACTATGACTTAAAAGTATCTGAAAAATGCATGAGTTAATGTTACCATAATAACCTTTAAGTTACACGTACAATTCATGAAATTAGTAAGTTTTAAATTTAAAATTTGATGATGCAATGTTTTGCATTAAACGTCCAGTCTTTTGCAAAGGACAAACAAAACAAAGCAATGCATAGGCACTTCACATTTGAGTGCTCATAGTTTGCACAAGTGATTGAAATAACTTTCCTTCAGGTTTTGATGGTTCCTTCTGTTTCAATGTCACCAAAATTTGCATTTATGAAACCATATTTTGTCAGTTGGTTTACAAGAGTGTGTATCTCCAATGCAATAGTTCTTTTAAAACTTTTAAAACAAAGTTTAGAATTTGTTTATGCAACACAAGATCATCAGGTTGAATTTAGTTTGTAATACAAAGCTCTGACCATGAGTTAACAGCCAATCCCAGAGTACGTACATACATTATTAGCACCTATGATACTTTTAGAATTTTGTGTTAAAAGATTTCTCATGAACTTTTCAATTACTAGACTCCTAGCCATCTCTAAAGAACAACATTACGTACTTCTGAAGCCAAGCCTGGCAAACAAGCTGTCACAAAGGAGGGAAGATTACATTAGGAGCCGCTGACACAAGAAGGTGAAATCACAGCCCAATGCAGTTAGTGGCTAACTACTCATTGTCTCTAGCAAAGCAATGATTTAATCTAGAGAATGATATAAAAATTGTCATTTTCCATACTATTTATTGTCCTACCACAGACATGCTGCACAGGCTGCGAGGCAAGTAAAAGTTACATGTGTCTTTGTTCCGTTTATATTTTATTTTGAAAGTGGAGGAAAAAAAAAGTGTTTGTTTTTCACATGAAAACTGTACTTCTTGATCCTTCCATATTCAAATGAAATACTAACAGTAGTATTATTCTTAAACTTTATATAAACAAGCCTTAACCTTGGACTTCGGAAAGCATCACCTCAAAGCATGAAGAGACAGGTAACTGCTGAAAAAAACCTCAGAGTTTTCCCTCTTGTGTGGAGATTAATACACATAAAATAGCCAGACTGCAGTATATATAGATCACAGGAGTAAATTACATTGCATTTAAAGAGACTGGCTATGCTTTCACGACACGCACATACTCACTCCAAGTTTTGTAATAAGATTGGTTTAAAATCATGTTGACAATAGAAATAGGAATGCATATATTCACTATGCCACTACTTTCCTTTTTCCCCTTCTTCTTTCCCCAATTTTGTCCTTACTTCATTTTCATTACTCGCATAATATAACTTCATATATTCTAAGTTTGTATTTAAGAATGCTGAATGTATTTAAGAATGCATTTTTGCAGGTTATTTTGCTCTTCCATCTTATTAACAGTATGAACTTTTCAGAATATAAGTCACATCCAGCTGAAGCTTGTCATAAAATCAGAAGGCATTTTTTCCCTCTTAAAAACTGATAATTTTTTCCCCATTGTATATATTTAGAAAAAGAAATTTAAGAATTGAAGGTCTAAAGCTCATTAAGGATATATACCTATTTAAAAGCTGCAAATAGTTCTACAAACTCCAAGAGAAAAATTACAGTGATCAGTCTACACAATAGAGCCAACATGTACTTCAAATTTTTAAAAACATTTTAAGTATCATCTTAACCTGAGAAACAAGTTAATAGAACTTCTCGGTAAAAGTAGCAATATTAAACCCATAGAGTTGATAATATTAAGATGTTTGTGTCATGATGAGTTAAAAAATTCTATCAAAGCCCCAAAAGAACTGAGAAAGCATATAAACCTTAGTGTGCTAGTAAGGACAAACAAAGGCATCATGCATCTTTTGCTGAGGCAACAATGAAAACCTGTTACTAACTCTCTCTGAAACTATGCCTGATATGTTCTTATACAGAATTTGATGAGACCAATGGAATTTGCATTGTCCTGTAACATCATATACTAACTATTGACCTGTAAAGCATCAGAATTCAGATGAGTGCACTGTGGTTCAGAAGAATTGTTTCCATATGCAGAAAAGCACATTCATGAAGTCCACGAGACCTAAGCTTTGGGCAGTCTTTGTTATGAATGCAGAAAACCAAGGGGATCAAGTAGTAGGAGTAATAGCAGTAATGTAACATAAAGCTGCTTGTACTGCCTTCACTGTCTTATTTGTTTTTAAGACTCCATGAGTTTCTGAAATCAGATTTATCTCATTTAATCTAAAAGTGATTGTTTTCTTAGCTATTCTCTGAAATACTGCAGAGCCTCACTGTATCTTCAGGCCTAAGAGTTAAACAGTATCATAATTTAGTTCAAAAACACTTGAATAAACCCAAAATCCCTAGAACTCTCTCAGATGGCAGCATTGTTTCCCCATCAATGTAAATAATACAATCTTCTAATACTACCATTGTGGGGACATGGAAAAGAACAAAACCAATACTTGTAACGTAGGACGGTAAATACAAAGACTTCTTACCTGCAAACCAGACCTCTCATAGGGAGATGATGATTACCTTCCAACTCTCGCTATAGTCAGTATGGTTTTGATAGAACATTTCTCTTGCTACTCTTGCATCTTCTATGCCCAGCATAACCTCCAGGCTCATAAATTTATTAACCAACAGGTTGCAGTTCTGGATGGTATCTCAGTCGTAGTTTGGACATGCAACAGAAGAGTTGCTCTGAATTAACAAACAACTAGAACATTAAACTATCTCATTAATGAAGGTACGCAGTTCAATTATTTTTGTCAACTGTTACTTGACTGGGTTTTCCACACATCCAAACCACCAAATTTCTATGACTTCAATTAAAAAGCTAGTATCAATTGTAATGGAACCAGAAGCATACGCAAACCTCCACTGGACTTGACACACTGCTTTAGTCTGGGTTCCACAGGCACAAATGGGGGTCCACTACTTCTGAAAGGCTTCAGTCAGAAAGTGGGTTTCACGCTGCACGATATTTGAGATCTAAGCGTTTTGGTTTAGACTTGCACGTCTTATAGAGGATTTTCCACAACACTTCCACAGCTTTCCATGGCAGCTCCCAAGGGCTTTGAGCTTAGCCTTTCTAAATCTTATGTAGGAGAATCTTATTTAGAAATTCCAATTTAAGTGCAACCTCAGTGAGTACATCTACCTTAGTGATTCAGTGCATTGCAACAGGTCGTCTTAAATGCTGATTTGCCTTGCATTTATGGGCAGAATCTTGAATAGAAACTTGAGAACATCACAAGAGTGCTTGAAGAGGTGTCTCTCTGATGAAGCACCCCATTTGGGATGTGGGACCCAGATCCTCCAGGAACTAACTCATTATAAGCTTGTGGTGTGCATTGAGAAACCAAAAGTAGTGGAAACTTAATTGCTGGTAAAGGTACAACAAGAACATATGGACCTAGAATCACAATGGATCTCTCAAAGTCACACTTGGGTCCTCCCTTTTCGTGGTGCACAAGTCAGTAACATATGGGATGACAGATGAGATCCACTTTCCCCCAGGTATGTCTCACAAAAGTTCAAACTAATGACAATGCCTATACCCTGACAACTTATTCTATGTATTTCATAACTAGATAATTACCAACATAGTTAAACAGAGCTTTTCACTCTTTATTCTTCTCACCTTATTTTCTTAATCATTACAGTCAACATGATCATCTCATCTATTAAAAACACCTATAGCCCTCACATCAGCCTCCATTTGGGAGTTCTCTCAGGAGCTCCTCATATCTTTCTTCAGGGTATCTTTATTTCCTACTTCCTCATTTCACCTACACAGATGAGATTCCCTTAAAAGTGCTCATTTCTTCTCTGTGTTGCAGCAAAACACCTTTCTATGAACTTGATCAGTGCAGTCTGCTCTGCTCATCTCCATCCAAAACAAGTTTGAAAAAAAATTGTGTGACTATTTAAGTATGTAATTTCTTTCTTTGTGCCTGGAAAGTGGAAGACCCGTTATAGAGGAAGACCTATATGCCTTTCAAGGTTCTATCATCTCTCTCCATTCACTAGCAAACTGTCAAATCCCACACTGAATTGGCAAACCATCTTTATCCTTTATCCCCAATTGCCTCTCAAAGTTAGAAATAATTCTCAAAAAGTATTAACAAAAACAATCTGTTATTTTCCTCTAAATCTCTCATCTGTCAAAACACATGAAAAATTTAGCAGGCTGCTGATGTACTCAGATCAGTGAGTATTATGATGACCAATATTATCCTACTGCCTCTTTGCACTGCATTGTAAACACTTGTTGACTCTTGTATTATACTTGAACATTAAACTCTGTAGGACAAAGTATCTCTTGTTCTATTCTACAGCAATTTCTAGCACATTTTATTAGGATTTCTAGGTGTAGTTTCAATGTGCACAGTAAACACTAAGATGATGTGTAATATAGCAGGGAAATAGTTCACTCCAAAGCCACTTCATACACTAACAGAAAATCTCTAAACATGAAATATAAAAGCAAGGTTGAGATTTTACTCTTAATACATATTGCTTAGAGGAAAGATGTAACATGTTTTTAAAAAGCATATTCACATAATAAAAATGAGTATATCATCAAATGCAAGAAGAACAATGATATAAAATACCAAATTAACTGTTCCAAATTTTGTCTTTCATTCTCAATAGTAACTACTCCACTTCAAAAATAACAACAAAAACATAGCAAAACAAAAATCCAAAAATATAACTTCCCAAATATCTAATACCTTTTTAATTCAAAGCAATTACAGATTTCTTTGACAAGCCTTTTATATCTTATAGAATCATAGAATCATAGAAT
>NW_009195525.1:0-29876 GCF_000690835.1 Fulmarus glacialis | reverse complement strand
AAACTAATAGTTAACTGTTGTCAGAAACAACAGAAACACAGAAACTCTGTGTTTGTAGGCTAATCAGATCCTGTGGTAACAAGCATCAGAGAGAAACCTAGGACAAAATAACTAATTTCATTGTGGATACAAGGTTCAGATTGCGTGCAATAAGCAAGGCAAAGTCACACGATGAGTGAGCAGAACAAAACTTTCCATTCACAACATGGAAGTACCTTTTCTGAGGGAAGAGGTAGCTTGCTTTCTATCACATAAGGAGAAGGTTCAAGTGGCTTCCTCTGAGCATTGAAGTGACTTGTTCAGCTGAATAACAATGGTGCTTGTGCTGGGCCAAATCCCATTCTGTATCACTACCTTGCAAGCACTGGGCACACAGGCAGACTTCGTTTTGGTATTTCTGCTGGTTCCTAACTTTTAAAATTCAGAGTAATAAATTCAGAGAAAATAATCGATATTATCAAGAAATAAGAGAGCTGGCCCTTACATGCAATCTCTTATCTAAAAATGCTTTAGAGATAACACTAATTGCCTCATCCATATATTAAGTGTTAACTAATATAGCCATTTCAATTAGTTGTTAATTATATATCTATGTAATTTATATACAGTATGTAATATAGCTAATATGCACTATATCATCTATTAAACATTTAATGTTATTTTGATTTTTATAGAAATACATTGGTATTATTTATAATTCTAATTGAATAAAAAATATTATTTAATATGTTCCTATTTCTTTAATAACATTTTCCTCCTGAAATGCACACTTTACAGCACTGGAGACATTTATGTTTGATTCACATTACTGTTCTGCTTACACCAATGATTACTTGAGGTCATTAAAAGGACTTCCATTTAAAGACACAAAAAAATCCATAAGGTTATTAGTGATAAAAAAGAAATTGTGACAAAGAGAAAAGCTCATCCTGTGAGATCTGAAAGATGCACAGAATTGGATGCAAAAATAAAAGTAATAGTGTTACAGAGACCAAACAGTACATAGACCAAGACTATTTCTAGGCCATTCAGATATAAAGTGGATATACTAAAATCAGTTCAGCTTGTCTACACAACTATACTACTTCAGTGAGAGCATATTTTACCGGGGTGGGGGACAAAAAAAGTTTTTGTTCTACATACAACTAGATGAAAATGCTAAAAGAGAAAGTGATTTACCAGTGAAGGTTCTTTGGAAGACGTTGCCCATACACATATCACAGCGTGGGCATGCCTGTTTAGAGCCATTTGATCTGGAATTGTCTTACCCTTTTTAGGACCCAGAGGCTCCCTGTCCAGGCCCTTTCTTGCTCTCTAACCTCCTCTTTGAACTTAATCCGCATAATTCTCCATTACACCTCATATAGGATTCCCCTGTCAAGGCTTTCAGAGGAAGGTCTGTTCACAGAATAGTTCTTATCAGATATACGGTGGTTTCACACTCTGTAATTCTGGACAGTTACTGCCCATTTACACCTAACACACAAATCTTGTCCAAACTTTGCAATCTTTATGATGAAGCTGAATTCTGTCCTTGTGATGTCCAGACAAGTTCATATCTGAATATATAGCAACTGTGTGCCTGTAGCCGTGGAAAGTATTAGTCGAGATCTAATTTTGAATGTACAATATTTCTGAAGAAAATACAACGAGAATGTGAAACCAGAAGAGGGAATTTCAAGAAAGAGCTGAATAAGAAAAAATGTACTTCAGCTTTAAAGACTAAATTTAAAACTTTTTTCCAGTTATCCAAAATTTAGAAGGAAATTCAGACTATGTATGCCAGTTGTACTACTGTTACAATTATCGAAGTAACACGCTGATTATGGTGGTGAAAATTTTTCATTGATCGTTTTGTTGGTTTGGGGTTTTTTTGTAGCATGCATAATAAAAAAGACTTTGTAGCATGCATAACAAAAAGGAGACAACTTCAAAGATGACATGCTGGCGTATCAGTGGCACCAAGCTGCACCCTCCAGATGACTGCGATTTTTGACACAGGAGCACATTTTTCTCACAAGAGTTTGCAGATGCTTGAGTGGTACTTATATCCATGTAATAAAAGTAGTGCAAGATCAGCTGTAGCATATGTGTATTTCTCCACTACAATGCTTTCTATTCAATTGCAGCCATAAATATTGCCATAACAGTTCTCAAGGCAGTGGAACAACTGCAGTGATAATTAGAAGAGGGATCCTGAAGGGTTCTTGCAATCAATAGAAATGAGTGCCACAGTCTGTTATTTAAACTCACACTTGTCAATCCTTTGACTTTACTCCTGCTACGTGGCAAAATATTTGAATTCTGGCAAATTAATATTTTGGCATGTTATTGGAAGAAGGAAGTTTTCAAGCTGATAGCAAGGCAGAAGACTTGGTGTACTGCTAAGCAATGGCGTCACTAGGATTTTATTACACATTACACACAGCTAGGCTTCTCTCCTTTCTATCTTCTTGATAACAACAGTATTGCAGAATAGTCTTCTTGTCTAGCAGCTTAAATGACCACAAACAAGAAAACAAGCCCTGGAGAAAAGGATGATAGTCATTATCACTGTCTTCTCTGTATAACCTATACTGTGCATAGCATAGCTTTGCGCAGTAAACAGTTGACATGTTTCAGACATAAGAAATACTACAGAGATCAGCAAAGTAATTTTTTGCACACAGAAGTATTTTATAAGCACAGGCTACTCCAAGATCTCTCTTTTCTGTGCTAACATCAGTGGGAATTGCATATAATACTGGAAGACAGAATTTGTTGCAATGTGTGGTGCGGTGACTCGGTGATTCTTTTGGAGATACATGTGTTTGACTCACTGTCATGTGTAATATGGTCACTGCTGTGCAACACTTACAAGGGTCTGACTCATTGCAGGATCAACTGCCCATAGGTCAATTACTACCGCAAGTGAGATTAAGTGCAAGATTTTGTTTTCCTCCTGGCTGGAAATTTTATATCCTCTAAAATCTCAGTAGAGAAAATGTAAAAGTCAAGCATTGTAATAGTAGTCAGTAGAAACAGATTCAAGAAATAAGGCAGAAAAAATACCTGGGGCTTAGCCCTGCAAATCAGTTCATGCCTGTGGACTCCCCCACCTTACAGCAAGCCTTTGGGCTGTTAGTGAAGGGTGAAAGAGTTCAACTCCCCAGAGAGGTGGAGGCTTCATAAAGAGTTTACCAGAATAGTCCATCGCTGCTGTGAAACACTAAATAGCTAATGTTTGTGCTATTTTGATAGCTGCCCTTTGCTATGGTGTATGGACCTCCCTCTCGAAGGCAGAGAGTAGCTGTCTCGTGGCCACATAGGTGGAACGGGTCCACTTCAACTTCTTAGCTATGGGGAGTGTAAACTCCTTCTAGACTCCTAAAGAAGTGCCTTATCAATCAGGTAGTCAGCACTATAAAATGAGCACCGACATGTTTTCTTAACAGCTCTTTTAGGAACAATAAATGCTGATGAAACTGCAGAATGAAACGCAATTCTCAATTATTGTGCTGTTTTAAAAATTCATCACAAGGCCCTTCACAGGTGCTAAAAATCCTGACACTGCATGTCAGAAAAAGGTGGGGGTTTTTCAGTACTTAAGATAATGTGTTGTCTGGACATATTTTGAAGCTGTCTTGAACTCTCCCAGAGCACAAAGAACTTCAGATTGTAGATTTTATCTTTCCAAAAGTTTGAAACATTAATATCTGTTTGTGTTTCTATAATATGTATGTTCATATCTGTAAATGATATGTATATGTTATTCCAAGGGGCATAATTTTATTTTACTGTGGATACAGCTTGAATCATTCATGTTATTTTGTGCTATCGCTTACATAAGAAGAATAGGCATGCTGGATCCTTGTATGTTTTTTTTCTTGCATATCCCTTCTCAGCTACCAGCTACCAGCTACACAGCGACACTGGAGCCAGTTACTCCAGTTATCTGAGATAACAGATTAAGTTTTGCATATCCATAGTCTTGGGAAGAAGGGGAGGTCAGAAGGATGACAAGTGTTGCTTGTTATGAGAACAGGTAACATTTAAACTGATGACAACATTGTGCACAAAAACAAATGAACTGAGCCACTGTTTTGAGTGAAAGCTTCAGTTGCAGCTGGAGAGACTTTTGCATTAGGAAAATAAGCAAGAAAACATTAATTTATATTGCTGACATGCATGTGTCTTATGTTTAAAATTGTAGAAGTTATGCACATATGAGATAGACCCTGTTCTTTGTTTTTTTAAAATTTACATTTAAAAGAATTGCCATGGAACAAATCACATTTTGTATATAAAATCCAAGAGAATATTTGCCTTAGTACACAACATGTTCCAGCAATGTGACCATTGGAGCAAGCCAGCAACCCCTGTTGTGAAACATAGCCATGAGATAGTCTGAATTTCCTTCTCTGAACTCTGAAATAATCCTAAACCTTTCTCAGCATGATAATTCACATTACTGCTTCATCTCATTCTGACCATGTGCCCAAGCATGTACGTAAACAAGTTGAAGCCCCCAAATATTAAACACCCTCACCCATTTGGGACTGGGGAACATTTTTCAAAGGTAGCAGAATTACCTAGCAAGGTGGTCCTGAAACGCTGTGACTGCTACAGTTGATCCGGCACGACCGTGTAAGCTTAGGAAAGCATCACGGGGAAACCCTAGGCGTCTTACTGTCTCTCCCCACGGGATCAGAGGAAAGCTGGAGCAAGCCCCAAGGGTGCTGGAGAGGAGGAGCCATGACCAAACAGCACCCTAATTTCTTTGGTCATACAAACTGCCTCTGGCTATGCTTGAACAGGAATAAGAGAGGAGTCAGGCGAAGAAGGCGTAACTGAAGAAAACACCTCCAGGTGTGTTTTATGGGCATTTGTCTCCAAGCAACAGAAATGGCCATATAATCTGTAGTTAATTTATTACTGTAGAAGCTCAAAACCAGAAAGTGCCCGGCTTGAGGACTAACAGAACAGTAGAAAACTGCTTTAGGACAATAAAAAATGCTAGGTTAGCATTTAAATTAATCAGTAGAGCCCAGGACCTTGGATGTGCTTGCCTTGTGACTCATACAGGTCAGCATACAAAGGAGATGTGTTGAGGCACACAGAGGGATATCAGACATTCACTTATTTCAGTTTTGTGTGTTCAGGAGGGGTCCACAACAGTCAAATGAGAGGTGCTTTGGTGGCAGTAATGCAGTGATTTTTAAGTGTACTCCTTGTAGCCTATCAACTACATTCACATGTAATAAAGGACATTATGTAGATAATTATAAGCAAAGGGGAATTAGTCGTTGAAAGAAATGGGAGTGCAAGTTTCAAGTCATGTGTGAGTCACCTCTAGTGAGTTTTTTGACCCCTAAAAATGTATCTCGCATTGCGGTTTTGTAAATAACAGTAGCAAGCTCCTGAGCTGTTGGTAAGCATGTCCAGGCAGGGGTACAAGGGGGAAGGCACTGTGCTTGGCTTATATGCACATAAGACACCAGAACCGGGTTAGGTAGGCAGATCCTCTTTTTGACCTAATATGGCTGTTTTGCTGTTTTTCCTGGAAGATTTAGGAAGGCTCCCACAAAGAAACTCCATGAAGCTCATAAGATGCCAGGTTCCTTGAAGTTTTGAATCTGAATTGGTGTTACCACATAGGAACAGGCCAAGTCACCGGGTGGAGGGCAGGGGACAGGGACCGCTCCCTGTGCAGTCACAGTTCGGCTCGTCAGCCCTACGGGCCGGGGCAATGAGTTGGCACTGTCGTGTCCCATGGGCTGGAAACCCGCTGAGAAACTGGTGCTGCAAAGGAGCTGGGAGGTGATGCTCAAGCTGGCCATAGCATGGCCAACCCCATGCAAGACCTGGCTTGGGGGGTGTGCTGAGGGGTAGCATGCTCCCGGGGTGGCCCCTGCACATCCCGACAGCTCGGCTGTCACCCTGGGGGTCGTACAGCCCTCACACGCCTTCTTCTGAACTATGCTGTCTTGCAGCACCTTCAGGAAACAAATTTTGGGAGATACAGCATTGCACAGCCTGCCGTTCTGGCTGTAGCAATTAATTAACAACTCATTGGTCCATGAATGCACGCTAAGCCACAGTCACAAATTTAAAATTTCAGGAAAAGAGAGATACATTTCCATGCAGATTTCTGCAAAAGAGAATAAACATTCTCAAGTTTTTTGAAGTGATAGTTTCACTACACTGAGATTCACTACACTAAAATTATGCAAACTTTCAGGTCTTATCAGACTTGCTCCATTAGTATTAATGAAGAGGACAAATTTAGCAATTGTGAATATGATCTTTCTTTCAGACAACTTTTCACACTGAGTTCAACAAAACTATTTTTTCTTAAGGAATGAAATCAGAGTCTGTCCCTCAGAAGACTCAAATACCTGCAAACTCAGTGGCATTATCAGATTTATATACACCTATATTTGAACAAATCACATAGGAAAGTGTCATCAAGATTCTGCCCACTATTTCCTCTGAATCCCTCCATTAGTAGGTGGCTGAAAATATATCTTCAGGTCAGAGTGACTGATTTGCTGGTGGAGCACACATGCTCTCCAGGCTAGCATATATTTGTTGACAGTCATGAACGCTGCAAATCAATTAATTATGTAGATAAATAAATATACTCCTACCAATTCTGTTATTTTGAAGATTAAGCACAGGCAGTATAGCACTGTTTCCTGAATATTCAGGCAAATTTAAAAGGTGATTATTTCCCCTAAAATTAGGAAATGGTGATATATTTAAATTAGGTTGACTAATACATGTGAAACTTAATAAAATTGTTATTTGTCTGACACTCATCAACTGCAAATTATTATAACCTAAACCATTTACGCATGACTAGTACTACATCTTTGAAATATCCTGTCACAGTTACAGTATTTTCTTGAACACTGCAAGCAGTTAGAACTGTGGTTGCCCACAAATGACACGAACATCTATTTTTCTATTCATCTCTTTTCTCTAATTCTCCCATTATATTGTTCCTGGATTCTTTCTTATCTCTTGATTCATTGCAATTGGAGTCACAGACTTACAGATCCTCGAGGTCCACATTATCAGTTTTTATTCTCAATTTCTTTGTTCTCAGCAATATAATAAATGGCTAGTTTATATTAGCAGAAGAGAAGAGATAACTACACGGACACCAACAGCTACATGGTGCAGAAAAAACTGAGAGTATGCGTTTGTTCTGGCATTGCATATGTTGACAGAGACAAGAAAATGGCGTCAGATACTGAAATACCAAGTCCCAGATTTAGGCAGAAAAGTGGTTTAATAATCAGTGACATGAAAATACCATTTCTTCCTCAATGAAAGATGATATATCATGTTTCTATACTATCTTCCTACCCTGAAATGCAAGCAAATGTTCGATTTTATTTTAGAATCAGGAGTCCGTGCATTGCTAAAGTTGATACCTCTTCTGTCTGATCACATTCCATTGCATACATTCAATTTTTGATGATATCTCAATTTTACTATTAAGCATGTCAAATGTGGCTAAAGAGCTTAACAAAGCGCTTAAGAGAAGGCTAGGAACTATGACTTTTCCATTTGTCTAGTGCTCCTGTTTCGGAAGTAACTATTTTGAATAACAATAATAACAAAGATTATTCAGTTAAAAAAATATTTAATAGGGCAAATAGGAAACTAGATCTACTCCTGACTTTTCCAGTAGTTGCTTACGTGACTTTGGATTAATCAGTGACTCACTGTGCTTCCCTTCCTCTTTTTATAGTACGGGTTCTTTAGGGCAGGGACTGCCTTCTACTCTGGGTTCTTTTAATCGCAATGCTTCCCTGTCATGTTGGATGCCGATGGGCACTAAGGATGGACCTTACAGTTTGGGATGTCTGAGCTTCCTGAAACCAAGCGCTACAGAGCAGTCAGAACTGATGATTTACTGAAGAGCAGTTTTTCTAACATGCTAACAGCAACTGAAGAAGCACAAACAAGGATATCTGATGATTTAGCAATTTTAATTAGAAATGCAATAATGTCACCACTTAATGACAAATGTGATATCAGCTTGGTGAACACCACAAATGGTCTTCTAACAGCATAGCATTATTTAGGCTTATAGTTCAGATAAACTGGGGCTTATCATTTTAATGCAAATTATTTTACTCTGGAAAAATTAACCAACTTATTATTTCTGTTTTATGAGGCAATAACCAAATCAAACATAGGTTTTTGAGCTCTCATTCTAGGCACTCAATAATCTGATTATTGCTTCACAAAATAACCTGAATATCATCATCTGATATAACCCCCTTGTTGTTCAAGCACTTAGTAAGCTCTGGGCGAATTCTCAATATCCTTTCCAAACTTCAGCTGAAAAAAACTATGTGGTAACGTGAGAATTCATAGCTGAGTGTATCTCAGATTCTAGCATACTGAAAGCATATTCCAATTGCTAAGATTTGTAACAAAATTTTAAGGCCAGATTCCTAAATACAGGTAAAATGCAGACCAGAGGTTTTCAGGAATTCCATTAGGAGTTGTACAAACTGCAGTGTTGGGACTACAAAAGCCACACAGATTTGTTTTCACTGGTTTAGTCTCTTTGTAGACAAGAGTATAAATAAGGGCAATATATATCACTGAAGTCAGAATTAATTAGGATAGAGTTTATGAAGTTTTCAAAGGATTTGATGATTACAAAGGCATGAAAAGGATCCTGTGTAATTTTTAGTATACTTGTGTAATGTGTAAATGCTCCTAAAGAGTTCACTTTTGTTTTTATGACAGATGTCTTCCAAAAGTATTTGATTGTATAACCAAAGAGACCATAAATAGAGCTAAAATTACAGGAATGAGCAATCCCAAATATTTCTGACTTTTCAACTCTTCTAAAAATAGCAAGCTCTGAAGTAAACGTGACTTAAACAACATCCCACCAAAAATAGTTCCAGCTCCTACAGAAAGCAGTGTTTGTTTGTAACTATAGATAAGTCATTTTAATCTTTTTTTTGACAGTGAATTCATCAAAAATAGATTTGAAACATTCTTGCAAATGAGATTAATTCAATAAACAGTTTTGATTAGAAAAAGAAACATGGACAAAATTTTGAAATTGCTGCAAATGAAATATCTGATTTCAACAGGCTTTTCAATTTTTTTAAATTTGAAATGACATCATATGTTTACAGAATCATCCACATTTTTTTAAAAAGGAAAAAAACACAGAATGTTTTATAAAAAGAGCTAAGTAGACAGGAGAGTAAATGAATAATTAAGTTTGTGGATACAGATTTTGAAGCATTTGATGAAAATTTTGTGTTGTCTTTTATTTTGTAAGAAATCAGAAAATCTTCTTTTTCAGATTCACCCAAATAAAATATCCCTTCTCCCTTTCTACTTCTGCAAATTTTTTTTCTAACGTAGAAAGAAACCCCAATAGATTAAATAAGTCACATTCTTAATGTCAGAGAAACCAGTTTTCAAAATGGGAACTTTATGTCTAAAAAGACCTAAAAAATATACTTGAAATATTAGATTGAACAGGCACACCATAAGACGTCACGAAACCCAGGTACCCCTGTTTTCGTTGTGTAGAGACACTACAGTGTCTGTAATCCTAAGACGAACTGTAAATACACTATTTAGTGTGATAGTCTAATAGTGTGATAGTTTAAAAATGCCTGGATATAGAGTACTGCAGCCGGGGTTTTCACACAGAGCAGTAGGTTTGACAGCCAACTACTGGGATAGTTCAAGATTAGTTGAGTCTTGGAACTAACACTGATGGGATCTCCTGAAACTGATTCAGAGAAAAATCATTTTAACATGATGTGATTAGCAAGTAAAATGTTAAATTTGTTCCCTCAAATGCAACATCATCACACCATCTATTTAACCACAGTTGGCTCTGTGTAAAGTGGAATGCAATTATGAGATAACTAAGAGGCTGCTTGTGCTGTTTACCTAGCAGGCTAATGCCATTTTAAAAGGTATACATTTAATGTAGTTTTCTTTTCCAAGTAATACCACTCATACCACATCACATTTACATTTGCATTTTTTGCTGCTGATCCTAGGATAAAGTGTTATGCACAAACATAAATCTAAAATTATTTTCCCAAAAGGAAACTTTCAGTGAAGAAAGGGAAAAAATGAGATTCTAAAAGTTAAATGTTGGATTTCTAGGCTTATCACAGAATTGCCGTTAGGTTCAGGTTTTGTAGCCTGAGCCTGTATAGAAATCTCTGTCTTCCTACCTTAACTATGCAGCACCGGGCAAGACCGATGGCCTATCTCCAGCAGCAGCTGCAGAGCTGTGCATCTGTCCTGGGCCCACACAGGGCTGGACAGGTGGAAGCTGGCTCTTGTTCAGAAGCTGTATGGCAATGGTAAGAGTGCTGGTGGACCTAGACTAAAAGTCTTGTAAAGGAAAAAAGTGTATGTCGTGGTTTAACCCCAGCCAGCAACTAAGCCCCACACAGCCGCTGGCTCATTCCCCCCCGGTGGGATGGGAGACAGAATTGGAAGAGTCAAAGTGAGAAAACTCGTGTGTTGAGATAAAGACAGTTTAACAGGTAAAGCAAAAGCTGCGCACACAAGCAAAGCAAAACACAGAATTCATTCAGTCCTTCCCATCTGCAGGCAGGTGTTCAGCCATCCCCAGGAAAGCAGGGCTCCATCACACGTAACGGTTACTTGGGAAGACAAACGCCATCACTCCGAACGTCCTCCCGTTCCTTCTTCTTCCCCCAGCTTTATACGCTGAGCATGACGTCATATGGTGTGGAATATCCCTTTGGTCAGTTGGGGTCAGCTGTCCCGGCTGTGTCCCCTCCCAACTCCTTGTGCACCCCCAGCCCACTCGCTGGTGGGGTGGGGTGAGGAGCAGAAAAGGCCTTGACTGTGTGTAAGCACTGCTCAGCAGTAACGAAAACATCCCTGTGTTATCAATACTGTTTCCAGCACAAATCCAAAACACAGCCCCACACTAGCTACTGTGAAGAAAATTAACTCTACCCTAGCCAAAACCAGCCCAGTGTATCACCTTGGGCTTGGTGGCATGTTTATAGGAGTTCAGGGATTCCTGACCAGACCTGGTCTGTGTCCACCTGGCTGAAGTGGGGGTGAGAGAGATGTGTCCTATCTGCAGCCACCTATGTCAACATGCCCTCCACATGCCCTTGAAGGGGGGATCAGTTACATGGTGTGACATGAGGCGATTATTTCATCTAAGAGGGCACTTTCTTTGGTTGCTTGTCTTTTGTTTTGAGGAGTTAGAAAAAGAAGTAATTTCTCTCCCAGGATTTATGAATCCTGTCAGCTTTGCTGTCAGTGTTTGAATGCTCTCTGAATGACATCAGAATTTTCTTTCTTGTGAGTGGAGGTGCTGTCAACGCAAAGAGATTGGCCCAGAGGTCCAGTCAAAAAATATGTTGTTTCGGAAGGGCTCTCAATAGAGAGAAACTGTTTGTTTTGGTTAGTTTTCCACTCCAGATAAAGCCGTCGGTGGTCTGTTGAGATAGAAATGTCGCCCTGCCAAGTTTAACATTTCCACACCCTTGAGAAATCTGAGATGCTGAGAGTTGGGTAGTGAAGCAAATGGCTTGTTTGCACCAACACGGACACGGATCTCCAGTTCCAGGGAGAGGGCTTTATGGCTAATGTATGTCAGTTGTCCACTACGCCATCTTCTATTTTCAACTCTCATCTGCTTTGTCACTTTAACACAAAATG
This sequence comes from Fulmarus glacialis, assembly GCF_000690835.1. Taxonomy (NCBI): domain Eukaryota; kingdom Metazoa; phylum Chordata; class Aves; order Procellariiformes; family Procellariidae; genus Fulmarus; species Fulmarus glacialis. The sequence continues at coordinate 18,176 of NW_009195525.1, read as the reverse complement.
TATCTCTTTCAGAGGTTAAGCTCTTCTGCCGGACCTTAAATGCTTGCTAACACACAGGAAAAATCCTTTTGAAGTAAATGGTATATGCGTATATTAAGCATTTATTGTTATAAGTGAAGGCTCATTCTTTGATCAAAGCCCAATCATTTTATATTTATGCACGCTCCCTATCACAAAAGTTTAGTATTTTGAAAGTAGTAAGAGTACGTATCTCCCTAACGCTTGGATCAGAAAGGAAAAGGAAAAGCTACAGTGATATCCCTCAAAAGCAAAGTGCATCAGGCATGAAAATTTCTGGAAGATGGGTTTTCTCAAAAGTTCTGACCATGCAGGGGAGAGAGGTTCAGGTAATGCAAACCTCCATGAAGCCACCTCTGTGAATGGCAGAGGAGAATTTGATCCTGATCCAAGTTGCTGTTAGAATAGTGTCAATTCACACACAGTTTTTGTCTTTTGGGTAATGAATAGAGAATCGTAAGGTTATAAAAATATTAACATAAAATATCAGGGTATTAGTAGTAATCGTTGATATTCCCTGTTCCTTGGCTTTTACTGTTTTTATTATTTGACTGATTTCATTCCCCTCTGGATGCCGAAATGCTAGAAGTGTACCTGGTTTCAGAAAGGTGTTGAACTTTAAAAGAGAAGGGTTGTGAACGTATGTTAGATGATGTATCTTGAACATGGGAAAAAAATATTTTTCTTCAAGTGATAGTTTATATATATACACATGCAATACTGTGGGTCCATAACAAGACTGTTACTTTGGCGAGATTTCAGCGGCTGAAAGACAGCCTTCCTGACAGGACAGAAAATCTACTTTTATAACAAAGATAACGGAAGTATTTTGAAGCAAGTTTAGGTTTTGCTTTAATGAACCTCATGGGGTTCAACAAGGCCAAGTGCAAGGTCCTGCACCTGGGTCAGGGCAACCCCTGGTATCAATACAGGCTGGGGGATGAAGGGATTGAGAGCAGCCCTGCCGAGAAGGGCTTGGGGGTACTGGTGGATGAAATCTGGACATGAGACGACAATGTGCGCTCGCGGCCCAGAAAGCCAACCGTATCCTGGGCTGCATCAAAAGAAGGGTGGCCAGCAGGTCGAGGGAGGTGATTCTGCTGCTCTACTCTGCTCTGGTAAGACCCCACCTGGACTACTGTGTCCAGCTCTGGAGCCCTCAGCACAGGAAAGACATGGACCTGTTGGAGCAGGTCCAGAGGAGGGCCACAAATATGATCAGGGGGCTGGAACACCTCTCCTATGAGGACAGGCTGAGAGAGTTGGGGTTGTTCAGCCTGGAGAAGAGAAGGCTTCAGGGAGACCTTATTGCAGCCTTTCAGTACTTAAAGGGGGCTTGTAAGAAAGATGGGGACGAACTTTTTAGCAGGGCCTGTTGCGACGGGACAAGGGGGAATGGTTTTAAACCAAAAGAGGGTAGATTTAGACTAGAAATACGGAAGAAATTTTTCGCAATGATAGTGGTGAAACACTGGCACAGGTTGCTCAGAGAGGTGGTAGATGCTCCATTCCTGGGAACATTCAAGGTCAGGATGGACGGGGCTCTGAGCAACCTGATCTTGTTGAAGATGTCCCTGCCGACGGCAAGGGGTTTGGACTAGATGACCTTTAAAGGTCCCTTCGAACCCAAACTATTCTATGATTCTATAACATTGTCACAGCTGAATTACATGCAGATTGTTAAAAACAAAACAATCCAGTGATTCATGTTTTCAACCTAGAGCAGCAAAGTTTTTTAACATCTACATTTTTTCAAAGTGGGAAAAGCCTGAAGCGTAACCATTCATTGAAAATATTCTCCACTGATATTTATTACTTCATTTCAGCATGGCTTTCACTGAACATTACTGGGTTGTTGCTAAGAAACACTGATATTTGATACCCAATTATATTACCGACATTGAATTTTTATTCCTTATCATGTTATAGCTTGCTTGAAAACAGCTGTAATTATGCTATGAAAGGAAGGAAAGCTAGCAGCCTCTGTTCAGTACCTTTTGTATTTTAGTTACAGACTGAAGTCTATATCTTTTTACTACATGCTTGTAACATTTCTACAGTATTTCAGTAAAAGGTATAATACTGAGATTATTGATGGTCTGCACCTGGATCTTCTACACAGCCATTGGACAATAAACCAAATGTTCTCTTTGATTTTCACCCAACATATGCCAAATTGCAGGAAGATTGGTCTTAGGGTTTCTCTATTTTCCATCTTAATGTGACAGCCCATTTTGACCTGCAGGTAATAAAATAAGAAGTACTCAAACCCATAGCTAATGTTTTCAAGGCACTTCATATTTCACTTGTTTTGGTCCCTGCAATTGATCAGTGGAAAGCTGAAAATGAAAAGATGTTCTTTAACGTGTATTTTTAAGTCTCCTGTTGTTTTGTATGGTTTAAGAATATTTTTCTTCTAAAATAATCACTCATCCAATAGTTGATGTATGTCAAATACACACAGCTTCTGCTAGGGAAAGTTTATCATTCATTTATACATATATATTTATTGCAAAAGGACTTACGATCTAAAACATCTTTGCATGTATGACCTTTAAGCAACTTGCCCATCATTTCTGTACCTGCCTATTTGCAGAAATGGAGATAAAACTTTTGGATAGAAATTCTCGTAAAATATCACATAACTGACAATCAGAATAACTAAAAAACCCCACCGCCCACCCTCCCACCCAGAGCCACCAAACCCTCCAAGAGAGCCTATTGGGATATCAAGATCCAATGTCTATAACACTTTTAGAATTTGCAAAGCAATCTATGTCATACACTACATTTTGAAATACATCAAAATAAGAGATGAATGCAGTAAATGCAACTGTTAGGTGGCCAAAAAAAACCTGTTAGGCCACATGTTAGGTGGCCAAAAGAAAGAAAAAAACAGAAGGATGGTTGGCATCTGAGAAAAGATGCAAGAAATGCAGAGGACATCTCACATTGCAAGAATCTGTCAGCACTTGGCTTGGACTACAAAGACCAAGAGGAGGATGCAGCTCCACCCACTCTCTGAATCTGTGGGAGGAAAATGGACCGCCTTGCGGTGAAAGGCAAATGGATGATCAGGATGAAAACAGTAGAGTAATACAAAAGGGTATCTTGCTGTAAGCATGCCTGAAGAAACTGGAACAGTCATGGAAACTGGAACAGAAGGAAATAAAACTCACTTTATGGTGACAACCTTCCTTAAGAGCATAGCTAAACAACAAATAGGAAAGGGTGAGTAACAACGAAGGCTAAAAAAACACACTTCTTCAGCCTCATGAAGAGGATAAAAACCAAACAGAAGAGTTCCAGGATATCTTCTGGGGACTAGGGAATGCCCAGCAGAATAGAGAATAAAACTAAAGGAATTTAACTCCTCCACCATGACTCCAGGGAAATTCCCCAGAAGTTGACAGTAGGAGCAGGTAGACTCATTGTGTTTGCAATCATAGAGCAAATAAAACCAACACGCTCTAATGAAACAAAAGGGTGGGCCATTATAAATCCCAAATACCAGCATTGTCAGATCACATACCACACCATGTGGTACATCCACCCATTTTTAGACAACAGCGTATTATGTCATTCTATTGCCAATACCTTATCTCCTCCCTCTTGAAATCTTTTTCCCCTTCCTTCTTCTGCTTCCTGTTGCAAACAGCCCTGCATACCACCATGTTTCCTGTCTCCCAGTTCTTTGGCCTGAGTGCTGAAAGGTAGCACAAACTGTTTAGCCGTTGTCACAGGCTGAAATATACCCTCTATTCACCTCAGCTGTCTGACTTGCTAATGAGAATATACATGCATTCTGGTTTGCAACTTCATCAGTGAATCCATGTGTGCCTTTTGGCAAGGAATTGCTTGTATTGTGATTGGCAGCTACTCAGTGTGGATGTAAGAGCCTTCTGAGGTTTATTGTATTTGTTTTGCCTAGAAAGTTACAGAAGAAAGATATTAAGACAATCTGGAATGATATACTCCAGTTGCTTTTTGTTCTGTTTTATAATTACTTCCCTGGCTTTGATTATTCCTTCTTAAAAATTTCTTTTAAAGCATAATATAAAGTCAGTCTTACAGGTATGTATTGTTTTTCTCCTTCCTTAGACATAAGCACTACATTTTTCAATAATACCTTGATTTTGACGTATTTGTTAAGACCCCTTACTACTGGGGCTTGGGATTTCATTTCACATGAAAATAAGTTCCAGTAGGTTGAGTCTAAGATTTGAAATATGCATGTTAACAAGAAAATGTACAGAACAGCTTTTATTGCTGCTCTTTTGCTAGGAAAAAACATACTTTCAAGTTTCTTGATTTTCTGAACAAGTCTACGAGAGGCACTGGGGAAGCTGCATTCTTTCCTGCATAAATTTGGTGTTGCTAAAAGAAGGCCTTACTGAATAACTAATTCTCCAGTGATTAATGAACACTATCTTCCTGTAGTGTTTGCTGTTGAAACTGGAGTAGTAACTAAACATTCCTCATAATCACCTGTATTTTCTATTTTAAAGATGTTTCCACATAAAAATGTAGTGATAAGTTTCAGATGTTTACAGAAAAAACCCATAAGCTATCTGTAAAGGCATCTCTGCAACTGTTACTTGAAGTCTCATGTTTTATTTCCATACTTATTCTCATTAATATATGTGGGTTTTTTAAGGAACCCATCTTACATTTCTTTGTTCTTCGTTAAACCTGCAATGTTGTAAATCACACCTAGGCCATTGCCATCTACCCAATCACATTATAGCAAAGCCCTGTGAAAACACACATAACAAAACCAGAGATACAATTTTTAAAGTCTGGATGAGGTTTATGACAAAGTCAGTCACCTGCTCTATCCTTCCAAAGTGTTTTAAGCTTGTCTTTTGCACTTATATCTAGTTTGCTTGCAGTTATGTCAGTGAGTGCTCTGCATTCTGCTATATAGTACAGTGTTTTCAGTAGCAAGCAAGCAAGCAAGTTATTGGAGTTTTTTTTCCAGAAAAGCTGTTTTTTTAAAAAAAAGAAAAAAAACCCAAAAGGCCTTTTTAGACCCTTCTTCACAGGCATCTAAGTGGGTAATAGAGTTACAGAAGAATTTTAACACTCTTCCAGCTAAGTAAGGTATTGCATATTACCATAAAACAGATCTGCAATTGCTCCAGAGCCTGGACAGGAAGATTGCTGTTCCATTCACACCTATCCTGAGAAGTCCTGAATTGGAGCTACCTTTGATCCAATTTAATTGTTTAACATTTCAGTAGATTTGCTTTTAATATGCAGTAAACAGTATTTCTTGTGAAAGTTTCTTTCCTTCTCAGAAACATAGGAGTTGTGGTTTTGGTCAAAAATATGACCTTGATCATTTGTATCATCAAGTACTATTTAATTACAATTCCTCCTATATGTCTGCCTGTTAATCCTTGTATTTTCTGATGAAACAGAAAGAGGGTATATCTGTAGATCACTACTGAATAATCTGTCAGAGATACCTTGTAGATTGAAATACTTGTTATTACTTACGTAACTGTAATGAAATGCTGTAATGAAATGCTGTGCTACAGTTGCAAGGACACTACAATAATAAATCCAAGGGGGGCAGGAACTATCCAATTTATCTCCTAGTATTTATTTTTTCAGTTTGGAGGCAACTGAAATTACAGTCCTCGCAATCTCTGCAAGGCTGTAGTACAGCATTTCATTTGGGTGAGTGAGCTCATTAACTGTATTTCTCATAAATAATACTTTTTGGTTTCCTCCTTGCCTGCAAAGAACATTTACTGGTCATTTGTCTCTCAGCAATGGGGATATCATGATTTGTTTTAATAGTCATTATCACAACACACCTTAGAGGTTCTGAATGTTTTTCTTGATAGTCTACATTGTTTTTTACTTTCCTAATTTATTCTCTTTAAAACATGTATATGGATTTAATTGTTAACCTTCCTTGGGATGAAATCCAGAAACCCTTTAAGTCAATGGTAAAACTGTGATTAACTTCAGTAAATTTTAGCCTGTTCTTCACAGCTTTGAAACATGTATAGGCGGCTGTTATGGTGCCAGATGTTCCTACATGATTATAAGGAGAGAGAAAAAAAGCCTTAGAATTGGTTAGATTCTGCTGTGCGTTCTGGATTTCTCTTGAAGAATCTACAGATGCTCAGTATTTTAGAAACTTGGGTTACCTACAGATAGGCTTCAATATTGTTTTGGGATTCTATGTTTTGAGACTACTGAATGTTTATGTATGGAATTACATTCTTAGTGCTTCCTGAGTTTGTAACAAACAAACAAACAAACAAATAAACAAACACAAAAAACCCACACACACCCCCAAATCCCTCACCCCCAAACCAGTATTTGTATTCTATTAGTCTCAGATTTCTCAAATCTGTACAAATGACTAAACACCACAATATGAACATGAATAAACATCTCTGCAGGTCAGAAATTAGGAATCCTTGGCCTTAAACACTAAGTATTTCTCAACCTAATAAAAATATGAACATTAAAAGATGATGAAAAAAGTCAGCTGGAAGTAATTGATATAGATCTTAAAAAAGTAAAAACAAAGTGTACAGAGAAATATCAGTAAGGTACTTGGTATTCTCAGAGTGGAACAGATGTTATGAGACCACTGCAGTGATTTCAACAAGGTTTACATTTGCTCCAAATTTTATTTATAAAATAGCTCCAAAAAATTTTATTTATAAAAACAATTTTATTTTGATTCTCTTGGTCCAGAGATCTACTGAATGAGTATCATCCTGCAGTTTGCAAGGACACTACAGTAATAAATCCAAGGGGGACAGGAACTATCCAATTTACCTCCTAGTATTTATTTTTTTCTGTTTGGAGGCAACTGAAATTACAGTCCTTGCAATCTCTGCACAACACAACTCCGGAGGCAGCGCAATCAGAAGACACTGCTTGTCTTAGCCATGTCTCAGCTGAACACTGAGCTTCCTAGAGTTTTATTCAGAACATGCCTGGAAGTGCCTCATTTTCTGTTCATTGGCTTAAAACTTTGCCTGGAATTAATCCTAGCTATGATTCTTGAAAGAAAGGTTTCTGCACCTTGGTTTTCCCACGGTTCAATAATGTGTGCCTGTCAAACTAAATTCGGGGCAAAAAGGGGCCAAAGAAACCCTTGCTTGCCCTTTTCACTTGGCTCAAAGATTGGACCAACATCCAGAAGGCAGGAGATTTGGATTTTGTTCCTTGTCTTCCAGGATGGATCCAAACACACATGTTCTACTTCCTGAAAGAAAAACCCAGGTTGTAGGTGCTGGAATGGAAGTCCATTCTGTCTTCCCAGAGCTATTTCACTTTGTGTGGAGTTATTAAATATTCATTAGGAATGGTAAGGCTTTTAACGACTTCATGGTCTTGTGGCTAGAGCACTTCCCTGAGAGAAGGGAGAGCTGGAGTTCTATTCTTGTTCTAATTAATATTTCATTATCTCTGTTAAATGCTCTGTGGCATACGGACGGGAAAGACTACTCTCCAGCTTCAAGGAAGAAACCAAAACTCTCTCACTTATAATCCATTCAACTTCATTCAACACCAGTAGAGCTCAAAGTCCAGAAGCAGAAATGTCAATGTGGTTTGCTTGCAATCGGGATCAAGAAAGCATCATCATACCTTTGGAAGAAAGGACTATTTCTTCCTCACTTAGCAAAAGAGTGGACATAGGAACAGTGGAGGAGGGCCCAGGCCATGAATTCTGAGTGAGCAGAAGCTCCTCCATGAAGATCAGAGTAAAGTGCCTATGACCCAGCAAGTATAAAACTTAATGAACACTTTTTTTTTTTTTAGACCTCATCCGGTGACTACTCACCCAGTGTGCTGGTTCTTTGAGACACCTTTTGTAAGCATCTTAATCTTTTTACATGTTGTTTACAGAGACTAAAAGCCAAACAGAGAGATGTGTAGTGTATGTCTGAGACCAGATATCTGCTGTGTTCTGCACTGTGATGACTGGATCCCTTTTGACCATAGATCTTAAATAAATCACAGATAATTGAAAAGTGACCAGTAAGGTAAAAAAGCCTGAACATAGCATCTCAAAAATTTTGTCTTAATCATCAATAGTGGGTTACAGCTGGGAATGGCAAAAATCATTTCAGGAGAATAAAAAGGTTTTGAAGAGTATATGAAAACCAGAGATCTTGGAGGCAGAATGAGAAAGGAAGACAACTTTGGGGAAAGCTGTTTCTCTAAAATTTGGAGTTACAAAGGAGAATTTAAAAAAGCAAAGCTAAAATTATTTTATTACTTTTAGTGTTAATTTGAAGTAGCATCCCTTGCCTGACAAAATCCCAGGTATCAGCTCTGTAACTCTTATTTTCTTCTTTCTTTGATATTTCACTTTCTATAGGTCATCTTCTATGCTAAAGAAGGTAGAAATAAGTCATGAAGGAGAATACCTTAGAAAGCATTTTCATGCAGAGTTCTGGCCTCCAGAGTACCAAAGGTGGTCTGTCACACAAAGTGGAAATTTAAATCAAAGAACCCAAATATTTACACACAGCAGCGAGCAAACAGAACAGGCTAAATAAAGTATAAACAAACATTCAAAGTTTTGCCTAGGATGTATTTGATTATAGAAGAAAAGCATGGTAGGAACCCTGCACAAAATGATGTGTGGTTGTTTTTGCAAAAGAAAAAGGCTGAAATACTGCAAATGCATATGATTTGCGTATGAAAACAACATCTGGCATAGCAGGTGCCAGACCTGCTGAGATACTACAATACACCCAGAAAGTTACTTAGGGTTGCTAGGATAAGGTGGAACATGTTGTTGATTTTGTGGAAGTGTTAACCTCATTCTGTGTACGCCTAGTTTGAAACAACATGAGTTAATCATCCCTGGTTAATACCTTGAGATCATCCATTTATTTGTATGAATGGTTTCAGTGCCTTCTTATTATTTTCTTTGTCCAAGTCACCTGATCGAAAGGGGTTTTCTTCCAGTCTTTCAGCAAAGGTAACGAGTTATTCTTTCCAAATCAGAAGCTGATTTGCAAATCTCTGGTAGTGATAATCCTGTCTTCACAGGTGTAGTTTAACACAGTTACAGGGTGAGTGGAATACCAGAACCTTTGTTTGGATGACTGGGAACAGATTTTACATCTCTGACCCTCTCTAGGTTGCATTATGCCATCCAACAACTCTTTGACCACATTTCTGGGCTAGCCCTTCCGTTTGTCAACAGTGTTATCCATCAGGCCCCAGGAAGTGGTATGCTTCCAAGCCCTTTTCTTCTGGATCCTGTGACAATAGATGGTAAAGAAAAGAACAAGGATACACGTTCTTTTTTTCTTACAGATACGAGAAAAAGGCAGTGGCTGACAGTGCTGCATCTTAGGCATAAAGGCACTTTTTACCAAGCCCCCTGGAGCAAGGGCAGGTGGTGGAATTTCCCCATGAACTCCAAGCTGTTAAGGCACTTGTGCCATATACTCAAGCACAAGCAATCTTTTTCAATCTGCTTTCTCCAGCAGAAGCACACAACAGTTTATTAGAAGCCCTTGTAAAACGTTGTATCGTCAATATATTCAATTTTCTTCACAGTAAAAGATAAAGATAACTTGGCACTGGTAAGAGTCGTTGTTTGTATTGCTTACAAGCCAGTAGAAGATGCTTATATACAATTTGTGGTCAAAATGGCATAAGAACAGCAAACAAATAAAAGGAGTTGTTTTGTTGGTGTTGTTAAGTTGGATAAATTGAACAATTTCTAAAATGTGTCAGAGCAGAGTAGTACAGAAGACCAGTCCAAGGGGCTGGTGTGTTCCTAATTGAGCTGGGGCTGTCAGATGCCTCTGTGTCATATGCAGCTGGAAATGCAGTTGCCCTTAGCATTGAGGTGGTCAGTGTGAAGCCGTGGTTTCTGGAAGCTCTGGCTCCTCAGCAACCGCCAGCTCCCTAGCTACCCACTAGCAAATTTGATAGATGAGTTTTCCTGGGAACCCAGATTATACTTCAGCCACAGTTATTAAAAGGGGAACATATCTGTAGAGCATTTAGCTTTTAATGGAGTGTTAAGCATATGACATCTGGCTTTCAACAAAAATCCAGTGCAACAAAACTGCAAGCAGTTCTAATTAGGACTCAAAAAAAAAGAAAAGAGAAAGAGGAAAATTACCCACTCACCCTTTAGTCCCAAAGGTTCCTGTTGGCATCTTCTGGAAGTCCGTATATTTCTGATGTTTCACCGCAATATAGGAAAATGAATTCCAGAAATACAATTCCAGAAAGGCATATCTTGCTGGGACATTTGCTGCTTTCCTCTCCAGTAGCCTACTACCTTTCAGTGCCTTAGTTGATACCAAATTAGAGAATGATTCAGAGAAAGAACTAGGTATGGGAGCCAGGCATTACAATATTCTGAAGCCCACATTTTCAAGAATTTGTTATTTAAATCGAGGCCTGATTACTAAAGGAGCTCAATTTCTATTCAGGCAACTCCATAAAGTGGAAGTTGCAAGAGAACTCAGCACCGTGGATGTCACCAGGGAAATAAAATTTTCCTGTGTTCGTGGGTGTTGAACTCTTGCGCAAAGTTGTGCTGTAAAGCCAAAATCAGCATTTTTGAAGTGTAAAACAATAGCAACAATGAAGTAGCCTAGTCATAATCTTTTAAAACATCATAGCCCTTTTGGCTGCGTATACTGAAAACGCTCATTATTGTGGTTAAAAAGACATAGAAAAATGAGTTCAGTCTTATTGCACCCTTAGAGATTTGGAGTAGTCAGCAAAATGTATCATGATTAATATGATGCTTCCAACATTTTAAATCAGGTTAAGTGGATTTAAATGTTTTGGAACATTAAAGCACCACATGAAAGCATAACAGCATTCAGTGCTGGTCTGAGGAACATACAGCATCATAGCAGTCATTCAGAACTGCAAATAATGAATATTGAAGTAGAAAGATTGTTTTGACTTCCCATTATGTTTCCATAATGTGGAATAGAATAATGCCACTGCAGAATGAAATTCTACAATCTGAGAATCATCCCCCTTTTTTAGAGGGTGAAAATTTATCATTAATATTTAAGATCCAGACATCTGAGACACATAAAATGTCTTCAGACTCCCCCTTCCCTGCTATTGAATCATAAAAGTGCCTAAAATCTTTAGCTGCACAGCTTTGACATTCAAATGCCACTCGTCTAAGGTATACTTGCAGGCATCCCCAAATGCTTTCTTAAATGGAATGCATGAATAGCTATTAGCTATTGAGCCCTGCTGGAAGTAGTTGGTCCTAGGCCAGCCTCTGTGTAGGGATTCAGCCCAGATCCTTGCTTCCTTCTGCTTATGCATTTTATTCAACCATTCTTCATATAAACTATGCATGTGTTCAGTGGGAAATGAGACCCATCCATTTCTCTGCCACCTGAAAAATGTACCATTTGGAGAGCAAGTCATGTTGATATCCTAGCTACCTTTTTCTTTCATCTATCAATTGTTTTAGATCTTTTCATGCAAAGAGAAACAGCTCTAACAGGAAGAATGTGCAACTCTTTCCTGCTCAGGGGCTAGAGTAATTTCTAGAGCTGTGAGTTTGGGTTTGCGCAGGTTGAAGTGATGATCATGGAGAATAGGTGTATTTTCACTGAGCAGTGTTTGACTGGACTCAGTGTATTATGCTTCAGTTTTGCCTGTGGCCAGGAGTTTGTGTGCCATACAGCTTATGTTACTTCAGGCTAATTTTTTCAAAGTTAAGAAAAGATTAGTTCAAGGTATTTGTTTAGGGCCTGATTTATCTCCTTTTGGACTTTGATTTTTTTCCCCCATGAACTACTGTCCACTGGTCAATTCCCTTTCCATTTTGATTTTTCTCATTACAATGCTGGATGAACTTGTTATTGCATGTTTTAAAAAGAAAAATCTATACAGGTATATTCAGGATCTTGCTTAAAGTATTCCACTGAAAGACTACATTCCTAGTTTGAGAGACTTGTATTAAATCTAACATCATGGTTTTAATGAAAGTCAAAATGCCCAAAGTCGGTTTTATAAGTCTATCAAACTTTAAAATATATTTCAATGAAGGAAAGAATTCAAGATTTACATTGTTGCCCACATTGCAGGTATAACACAGAACAGAATGTTTGATTATTCTTATCATAACAGCCCGTTCATATTTTCCTTTGAGAAATTACAATTCTATACTTTACTGAAAGGCAAAATATGCAGTTTTTCAAAAGCCTCACATACAAAAAGTTCAGTATTTTTTTTAGAATAAATCAACTACTGGCAATGATTAATGATGCTACAAGGCTGAAAACTTCTTATGCTAGTCTATAATACAGAAATGGTGGGATTTGGCAACCCATGCCTTCTTCCATACACAAAAGCGTGCCGGGTTTTATTCTTGATTCAAACACTGATTTCAATAATTCTTTGATTGTGTTTTCCTTCTCTAATTTGACTGAGGATCTTGGGAGCAGGAACCCTCTCAATGTATGTTTGAACAGCAGCCACCGAAATGAAGCCCAATCTCAACTGATATGCTTAAATATGTCTAGAACGAATACAATTAGAAAAGCAGCATTAATTTTCTCATACTAAACCAACTGGTATCCTATTCCCTTATTCAGCAAAGTGTTCTGCGGGCCAGAATTCTATTATCTGGTCATGTCTTAAAACAGATAATTTTTTAAACCTTTACTTAGTTTCATGCTCTGTAAAATCAGTGTCACCCACATGAGGCAACAGGAGCCAGCATGAAAAAACAGCTGTAACCTCATGGAAGTCGTGCAGAACGCAGGCAGCTTAGAAAATCCTAGCTCTGCAAACGTAAAGGTTAGGGTTAGACTTGTCTGCAAATATACTCAAGTGTTCCCAATTAAATCACTCCCTTAGATGGCAGAATATGTTACTAATTTACAGAACTGTTGTTTTCTGGTAGAATCTGCTTGCCATTAATTCAGGATTCAGAGAGAGAATCCTATTACCCTTTGCCACTCTATGGTGTTTACAGCCTTACATGTATTCCTTCAGAAGCAAAACTCTAAACAGCTCCAACTACCTAAAAATCTCTTTAAAATGAAGAAAGATAAGTTTATCTCTGTACTTCTATCATTCTCTAAGCAACCTCCACAGTAATGGCAATATTCTTCCATGACAAATATGGTCAGTCAACAGAACAATATAACCTCCATATCATAAGTAGAAGAGAGAAACTGGCAGGTGACATACTGAATGTGTTCCATTTTATTTTTCCTTTAAAATGATTAGTATAGTCAGGACTTTACCGAGGCAAAAATATTTGGATATGCTTATATGATCATCACTTGCTCACAGGACAGACATCTTAAAAGCAATTGTACAACATTAGTCACACTTGGGAGTTAAATAATTTATTACTATATTTATCTGATGCATAACATAAGCACAAGCTGCTGTACTGCCTTACTTCCTGATTTAAAAATCACAGGTCAAATCAAATGTGATAAAACAAATCATACAAACCTTCTTGGAAGTGTAAGACATCTGGAAAACATAAGGTTTGGGGATTATATTTAGTATTTGGGTTTGTTTTTCAAGTTTAAACTTCCCTGGAGTATATTTTTTTTCTCTTCGTTTTTCTCTGTCTCAAGCAAATTAGTAACTCCGCGAAAATTTGCAATATTATTCTTAGATATTACTGATATGAAAATTAGCAAAATTAATAGAGGTGATTCTAGCCATTTGGAGGATGCTCCCTGTCTTCCTTCAAGCTTTCTGTTTTCAGTTCTGCTTATAATGAATTCTCCCCACCAAGCTCCAAATCAGCTATATACTGGGGTCTTCTCACCAGTTCAACTCCTATACACGCTGTGGTCTTCTGCATCTGCCCACCCCATGAACCTTCCATTGATTTTACTCCTGGACTAGGTCTGACCTCCAGGTCTCTCCTGGTTCACCTGCAGCCCCTGGAGCCCTGCTCCTCGCTGCTCCATTCCTGGGATGAGCACAGCGCGATGCGGGAGAAGGGTGGAGAGCAGTTTTCTTGATCGCTAAGCTGCATATGAGCATTACTAGTACGTTATGCAGATCTTATCACAAGTCCTGTAATACTGTGTTTCGTAAGGTGAGAATCTTAGGATTTGCTTTTGTGTTATTAAGTTCATAATCCTTATGATAATGGAGGGAAGCTTAACGATCTGACCCACATACACCAGAAAGAAAATTAAATGAATCCCAGATGTACTAAACTTCTAAAGATTTTCTGAGGTTCAACAGATGACTTTTTAAGTACTTAGTATTGGCAGTACTGGATGCATATGGATGGTTGGAAATTTTTTTTTTTTTGTGAAACATGTTTTCATTGGAAATGTTGATTCATCTAAACCAAAGTATTTTGTGGGAAAAGGTCATTTTCAAAAAGCTTCTTGAACATGTTTAAACATTTTGTGTTAACACTTTCAAACCCAAACGTTTCATGTTCTGAACCAAAACACTCTACTAGAAATTGAGACTAGAACACAGAGTAAGTTGATATATAGTCACACCGACAAGCATTCATTTAACATGGGAGAAATCAGGACTGATTAACTGACCATGCTATATCTTACCAAAACTATTTTTTCCAATGGCGTTTCATTAGACAAGACAACTTTCCAGGTCTTCCTTAAGAAGTACCACTTCACTTTGCAAGGAGTGGGGGGAAGCCATCAGTTTACTGGTGGTTTTATAATGTGCATATAATGCTGATGTATGGAGAAAAATGAAACAAGCAGGCCCCTGAATTTCTAATACTACAGTTAGAAGAAAAGGATTTCCAGTACTTTCTAACAGTCAAGTCAAACCCTATGATTCTTCCCCCCCCACCTCCTTAATATAAAACATGCTTAAAGAAGAAGACAAGGAGCTAAAAGTGAGACATAAACAGGTGCAGGCTGGTGAGGTGGGTGAAGAAAGTTTCATGCCATGCTGTTACTTAAATTTGGAGCACATCTTTTCAGTAATTGAGTTTCTTATTTAATCAAATATTTGGCAACTTACGGGTTTTTTTTATGGAATCCTGCAAACACGGGAACTGGAAATGTCCCAATTTGAGTACAGTAATGAACTGGATCCGCAGTTTGGATTGAGGAAATCCAAAAGAGTGGAAGAAAATCATAACAGTATAGGTGATTTGGAATCTCCTGTTTAGCAGATTGCTTTCAACCTGAGAAATTTTATCTGTTTAAAATTCTCCCCATACTCTAAACATAGGTTTCTTTGATCCCGTTTGAAGAGGTGAAGAGCTAAAGCAAAAAAGAAACGTTGGATATGCTTAAATGTAAACTACAGAGATATTAAAGCCTTTTTCATGGGGTGAGGGAGGTAAGATGGAGGTTATATTGTATGACTGCATTTTTAAAACTCTAGAAATAACTTTTTTGAAGAAGGCATAACTAGTTCTTTGCTGTCATTTCTGTTTCTTACCTCTTGAGTGCTGTTTCTTTGACCTTTTGAAAACAGCATCATTAGATGTAAGTCCTGACGTTACTCTTACTCGCGTAATGCTAAACCTCCAAGTGACCTCAAGAAGAGAAATCTGTATGTTCTAGTAAAGTATCAGAATGTAGCACATCATGCTTTATAAGGCACTTGTCTATTCATTGCAACATATGGAATCAAACCAGACTCAAATACATAAATTAGCTGAGATTTATGTTAGCAAATATTGCTTATTTAAACATCTGGTGTTTTCCACATCAGGAATCTGTTAACTGTTCCATTCTCGTAAGTGCAGCAGTGAGTGAGAGCTAAGAATATGTGGAAATGAAGGTCAATCAGCCTTTTCCAAAGGGCCTTGGATGTCCAGCAGCAGTGGAACCAAATTTCCACTTCTGAACTTTCCTTTTTGTTAGGTAGAATGATGGAACTGGCAAGCTAGCCAAAGACAAAAAGAGATCATGAAAGAATCTGTGAGGCAATACAAATTTAGGTTTTAGGAATCACGCTGCAAGTTTTTCTTTCTACTTGCAGACATACATAGCAGCACGTGGATAAAAAAGAAATCCTAGTGAAAGGAAGAAAGATGACATTTGAACCATGAGCAACCATGGTGGTTTTCCACAGGGCACTCTTCAAACCACTGCAGTTTTAACCCCAGCCCCCATTCCTGGAAGCATTTACACAGGATCATATTGGAATAGCAAAAATTACCTGCGATAGCTTTCTCTGCCACCCAGATTGGGGTGTTACCTTGTTGTTAGAAGCTGCATTTTTTGGAGATGGATTTCCCAGTAGAGGAACAAGCACACTGGAAGCGGAGCCCCAAAGAACTTCTGGGATGAAGGAGGGCAATGACAAAGCGCTGTCTTAAATGGATGCATGAACAGAGTGAGATGTGATGTTCCACTGCCAGCTCATCTCAGCATTCATAAGTTTTATGGAAATACCAAGTAGGAGATTTGGACAGGAGAAAAGAGGAATAGCTTCACAGCTGTGACCACACATACCCAGGCTACTTGTGAATGAGGAGTCTGCTACTCTAGCAGTGAAGCCATGGCAAGGTGAGGTTTAGCACACTCCAAATCCAACCATTTGCTTGCATTTTTTGGCAAATGTTCAGTTACTGCAGCTTTCCAACCGTGCTGCCTCAGCTGCACTGCTGACAGTGCCTCAGCTGGGAATTTTAAAGGTAGTTCAAATACGCTTACACAAAAAATAAAAAAAAAAACAACTAAAATACTAAAAGGTCCTGTCAAAACTGAGGAAAAAATATCAGGATTTACTTGTCTCTGCTTTGGCCGACCAACATACTGCATGACCAACTTTAGCCCCTGACTAGCTACTTGAAATTTCTTTCTTAAGGCCCCATCTCGGATGGCAAGGGTTAGTATGTGAGGAGTAGGAAGCACTGAACTAGTGTTTTCATAACATGATCTTGGTTTTATGCTCGGAGCTTAAAGGCTCACAGCTGATCTCTTCCTGCTCGCTCCTATCCAAACATTAATCTTCACACAGCTCAACAGTCTCTGTCCGGATTTGTCTGTATTCCTCTGCTGTCTTCAGTCGTAATCCTGTGATTGCCTTATTGTGATTGTAATCCTGTGATTGCCTATTCAGAGGCAAATAAGATTTTCAGGCTTTTTCTTGTACTAGTTTTTTCCCAACTACACATTTCAGACATAAATTTTTTTTTGCAATAGTATGACCTTATGCTTTTTCTACTTTTTTCTACTTTAAGGGCTTATATACATTGGGCTCATATACTTGATTTCAAAGGCTGGCTTTAATATACTAGAACATCTTGTTAACTTGTATTCCTATCAGGGTTTTTAATCTCAAAAGCAGATTGCTCCAACAAAGCTACTTACCAGTAAGATTTCAAAGACGCTTAAATGAAATCAGGGGTGGCAACTTAGATTTCCTTCAGCTCCACAGAAAGCATAATAATGATGCTCTCCTTTCTAATTTTGTTTTCAAAATTTCTTGTACTATTTGTCAGAACAGCTGAAGAGAAGTAATCAGAAAAGCATCTTTCCTACAGCAAAGCCAAAAGGTATGTAATAAACTGTTCTTAGTCTGAAAACAGTTGTTACAGCCAGGGTGGACTCTCAGCACGTATAAGAAAATGAGTGTAAGAAAAGAGAATATTTTAATAAACTAGTTGATAAAGGAGGTAAAAACAAATTTGTAGGTCTAGATCAATACGAAGGTTGTTTACATGTTAAGCTGGGACTGATATATGTAAGGAAATATTGGTAGTCCATATTTATAGTAAAGATAGTGTCTTTAAAAGACCAGAGTTTCCAGAATAAAGACTAAAACATATGTCTCTAAACAACAAAATCAGCCCATGCTTAACTGGTAAACAGTGAGAGCATAATAAATACAAACACATCTTCACAGTAGTTGGGATGGAAGGAGTGATTAGCCAGATTTTAGTGGCAAAGTCTTCCGTCATGTTCTATTCTGCACTATGGTGTTGCACTTCTACTTGTGTAACGCATGTTTTACTCCATGTGTGTTCTCCTTTATTTGATCTATTCTGGTTTCCAGGGGCTTAATTAAAACATGAACAGAGACACAATATGATAAGTTTGGTGTACAGTTTCATGGCTATGGAGAAGAGCAAATGGAACTTTAATTTCTAGTATCTATGTGAAATGTCTGGACAAAAGATGTGAATCTTTTGTTTGCCACGTTTGTTATGTGTGTGTGCTGGTTTTAGCTGGGATAGAGTT
>NW_009195524.1:14616-30273 GCF_000690835.1 Fulmarus glacialis | reverse complement strand
TAATGATTCTATGATTCTATAATTCTATCTCATATTGCTCAAAACTAATACATTTGGTTACTTCTCAAATGCAGTTCTAATTGTTAAAAAACTAATGACTAGAGGATCAGAAAACTTTGCTTAATTTCCAGATTAAAAACCCTAACAGCCATTGCCTATACAGTTTTGTAACCTTATATCATGGCAGTGATTTTCACAAACCATCCATATCTCTCCAATTTGGATTTTATTCCTTTAGTTATTTGTCTGTTAATAGAACATTCAAAGCAGCTAGTGTTCATTCCATTGGTTTCATTTTTCAGTGCTTCATTCATGTTTTCTTGGGCTTTGGCAAAAATAAATATTTTTCCTGTGCTATCTAAGCAGTGTCAGACTCATTGTCAGAAGAGTCCTGTCAATTTTTGTCCTTTGGGAGTGGATTATTCTTAGAAAACTCTTGATTTCATCAGGAATTTTACACACAGAAGCTTATAGAAACAGTACTTTAAAATGTTTGGGGATACAAATGGGCACACAACTTCTTTAACAGAGCATTTGTTATAATGGACACCCAGTCATAATGGGATTGCTGCAGATCATAACATTATCACCCCAAATCTTTCAGTAAAACCCACCTGCCAGGGTTTTATCCAGGCTTTAAGTTTCTTGCAGCTTTCTTGGCATGCTTTAAGCCAGCCAGAAGTCATGGCTTTGGCCTGCAAATATGATCTACAAAACTCTCGTTTAGCCCTCTAGATAGATATCTGGAAAACAGTAAATGTTCACTTTTCATAAGTTAAACTCCCCAAACAGAACAGAATCCATGATGTCAGGGCTGAACATCGCGGTGCCTGTCTTTCAGCTCAGTTCATTCAAGAACCACAGACTACACATAATTTTGGCTAAGTAGTGCAAATGGGTCTAGTCCAAGAGGCAGACTCTGTGCATACCCAATGACTGACAGGAGTAAGTGCAGCAGAAAACTCAGTAGTGTTGGTTGTTATCACTGGAAAATGCAGATGACGGTGGCCTTGATGCTGGAAATTATTTGTCTGAGCTGGGATATTCCAGCTGAATTCCCTTCTCTGCTTTCATGGACTCAAACCCACATCACCTTATCAAGCTGTGCGAGGAACAGCTGGAAATGTCCAAGTACCCAGTACTTCTTCAGGGGAGTAATATACTAAACAGACTTCTTGTGACCAATGCCTGTTCAGTGGTCATTTTTCTGAATTAGGTCCGATTAAAAATAAAGGATATAGTCCATTGCTCTGTCTGAAACATAACAGTACTTACTCTGTGAGTCCAAGCCCAGCCTGTCTGAGGGGCCCAACCCAAACACCCAGATGGGTCAGGAAGGTCCAGATTTTCTCAGTCAGACAATTTGTGAGATATCATGGGCATGACATCAACTACATCATGCTCACCATCACTTTTCCAGCCTGGTACAGATACAGCGCATGATGCTGTGGGATTTTTCCCAGAATATGTTGTTGTTCAGGGTGAGTCGGGATGCCAGAGTCCAAACCTAGCTCAAGACCAGACCTCGCCTTATTATTGTTATCAGCAATTGCTGCCATGTTTGCGTTTTCTTATCATATGGATTAACAGTTACAGTCCTTGCTTATTACTACTTCCTAAAATTTAGTGACTTACTGATAATGTATTTAAAACTTGTTTTCTCTTAAATACTCAAAGGAGATAAAGGACAATTAGGAAGTCCTAACAGTCTAATTATTCCTCTGTGGTTTCTTTTAGCTACTTTTTTAGTGTGTTCTTCATCTTATATTAATGTCCACAAATCAATACGTATATAGTATTTCAGATAACACAGAGTAGGCAATCAAACAGTAGTAAATGTGATTGAAATAGGATATAAAATGGGGAATTAGCTAATGGTTTTATTTAATTTATACTCTGGCGTTGTCACTAAAGGAGAGAACATTTCAACCACTAGTGAATAAGCAAATATTTACTATATTTTAATGGGGAAATTGATGGTACCTTACTCATTGATGCTTCACTTCCCGAATGATACTGTTTTTTCTTCATCTTTTTAAAGTTTTCCAAGTCCTGGAACTTAGATGGTAGAATTAGGTGATTCCGTTTGAGAGATTGAAATCCTGAAAACAGATCAAGGATCAGATTACAGTGCCTTTCTGGGTTACCTTCCTGGAAGAGCATCCCTGAAAAGATGGAGTACTGTAATCAAAAGCAGAAATTATGGAATGACTAGAAAATTTGCCTGAGGGGGATGATCGCTGCTTCTAGTCTGTAGGTGGAGGAAACACACAGCTGCTTTCCAAGAAGTCAAGTCAGTGAGACGGCTGCTGTCGTATGCATCGTGCCTCCATAACACTGAGCCATGTAAGAGCAGCCTGCAATGCTCTGCCACACTGTGAAACTGAATTTCACACTTTTAATTAGCTCCAGATATCAACCATTTCAAACCGTGGAAGAAAAATGATGAGATGTATGCGATTTTCTGCAGACAATGATTCTGTCTCAAATAGCCCTACTTTTAGTGAAAATGCCTGAAACCTATCTGCTGTTAGGTGGACTTGTGTAACTGGAATACCTGCCTAGGTTTGTGATCATTACCCTGGAGTGGAAAGGAAATGGAAGTCCTCTCATGGGCATGTACCATAAACAGCAAGGACATCATAAAGATGGTCGTCTCTCCTCACAGATAAATCCCAGACACACTCGTTGTGAGCTCCTTTGCATAATCAGCTAAGATATTAACTTAGATAATAGCACCATCTATTGAGGATTTACAATAATATTTAGTGTAGGTTTTAAAATACCATTTGCTAACTCACTTTTGTAGGCACTACAAATTAAATATGTATTAAGATCATAATTTTAGCATTGTATCTGATATCTGCTTGTAATTTATTAACAATGATTAAATAAGACTATCTGCCTGTTAGTAATAAGTGTCCCATACCGGCCAGCAGAAACTCTTCTTTAAGGAGCTCTCTTTTTGTTTTTCTGTATTAAGAAAGTAATTTTCCACTTTCCAGTCTTTGGTTGGACAAATAAAGCAGTCCATGAAGTTATTCTGCCCTCCTTTTATAACATATGCATCATGATTCTAGCAGCACTCTATTTTTGTAAGTGCATAAGCTTTAGTTGCAGCAGTCATGCTGCAGCCACAGCCAACAATGTGTTTTCTTTGTTTTTGAATGGTTCCTAATGCTTGTGTTAAAATTAACACAGATTTATAGTCAGGACTTTCAAAAGCATGGAGCACTGTTAGTGATGCTGGCATTAAATGTTCATACTTAAAAATTCTTTATAAGAAAGCACCAGAATAACCTGCATGTGAGAAAGAATGATATTTTTGAGGTAAAGCGTAGGGTGAAGAAGATGTGGGTAAAAGCTTGTCTCTTAGGCTTTCTCTGGCGATTTCTGGTAAGTTATTTTAGCTTCTTATCTATAAAATGGAGCTAGGAAG
The DNA here is from genome assembly GCF_000690835.1 of Fulmarus glacialis. Lineage (NCBI taxonomy): Eukaryota > Metazoa > Chordata > Aves > Procellariiformes > Procellariidae > Fulmarus > Fulmarus glacialis. The sequence continues at coordinate 26,834 of NW_009195524.1, read as the reverse complement.
CTGGTAAGAGTTCTCACAGTGCTTGTATTTCTATACTGTCTAGACTCTTCAAGGCAGGGATATAGTATCTCACTGGTCTTCAAAATTACTGCCCCTGAATTTGTTGGGCCTCTTAGCACAAAATTAACAGATGCAGCACATGGCTTATGTGAGTTTCCTTCTTCCAAATATGATATTTTTCTTAAATTTCAGTCAGCTTGTTTTTATAAAGCATATTTACTTGTGCTGACTGTCTTTATTGAGCAGCAAAGCAAGTCTAAAATGCAATTTTGTTTTCAGCATTAATTTTTAAGAAACTCCAGCCCTCTCCACCACACACAGCATCCTTCCCTGCAAGCTCCTATTTATCTCATGAGCCAACTCAGTTTTCGGGTGACATCAGGAGCAAAAGAACATTCCAGGAGCTGCTTTTTAAGCAGCCCATTAAACCGGATGAAGGCTTGAACCTCATTCCCTGCTGAGCATGGAGCTTGTTCTTTCTGGGTATTACTAATCTCACAGGCCAAGAAAACTATCCTGAGACTCATTAAGATATTTATGAGGAGCAACATTGTTAAACTGAATGTGACTGCAATCAGCAGCAACTTCCAAAAGTTTATCCCATACATAACAGGGTCTCCTGACCTTGTCTTAATACATGCGTGAAATGCACTGCCATATAGCTAATCAGTGTAGGGATTTTATTTTTGTAGAAGGACATTAATAAACATTTGCAGACAGTCTGATTTGTATAAGTCTTCCAAATGCTGCTTCTATAGCTTTGCTTTTGTTAAAGCAATAAAAGCAGTAAGTACAATTTCTGCATGCTTGTCCCCTTGTTTCTGCAAGGTAGGCACACCTGAAATTTATTCTGGGCTAGGAGAAACCTGTTGTCAGACATTCTGTAAAATATTTGCAGTATGCCATGGCTGTTCTGTCTATCTTTCTGGACACTAAAGTTCACCAAGTATAAAAAAGGAAAGCACACTGCAAGAAAAAAATAGCAACGATTTTTTTTCAGATGTCTCAAACCAATTCTAAAACTGCTGGAAAAATGCTTGGTAGGAAGTTGTCAGTAGGGAAGTTAGTTGTTCGGTGTTTTGTGCTATTTCTTGCCTATTTCCCATTCCTTTTGCCCAATTTCTGAACTATCTCATCATTTTAATGAACTTGAGAGGGTGAGAGCTACTCCACATTGTACATGAGTACAACTGTCAAGCAGTTTAGAGAAGTTTTCTTAGTTATACTTGCGATGTAATATACAGTATATGTGAGCTTGGGTATTTGTGCATATCTGGGTAAGAAAGGCTGACAACTGAGACCCTTTGCTGTTGAGCCAACAAAGCTGAAATTCCCAGCCACAGACCAAAGGAAACAACATTGTGCTGACATTGTAGCAGTACATACTTGAGGCCTTTTGTAGACATTCATTAAGCTTTATCTCCTTTCAGAATCCCACATCCTAACAACAAATAAAGTCAGTCCCACATACCTGGGTCCGTAGTAAAGTTTCACTAGGTTCAATACCTCTACACATCAAAGCACTTAAAATACAGAGCTGTTTGATAAGCCTGGAGGCGAACTCAGCTTTTGGTTGCTTCTGAGACATGCTGCTTATTGCTTTGATTTCAGCATCTCTCCCTGTTCAGTACAGGACATAAGGACGTCTTTGCAGCTTCATATGTATTTAAGTGCAGGTCTGAGCAGAATGAACTGAAGGGTGTAATTCAGAGCCTGGTTGAATCAAGGCCTAATTGAATCTAGGTGTAAACAAGAAATGAGCTTGGTGTATTACCTAACAAGGTAGCTTTATCCCATTGGCTTGCTCTAAACAAATGTCGTTCTCTCCATCTCAGATCATGAATTTAATGCATGGCTTTTGTGAATTTTAAGTAACGTAAAAGAAATTACTTGGATTTTTAGCTGGGCTGCGATCCTAAAAAAGAATGTTACTAAATACTTGATCTAGCAGAACTATGAGATTGCCTATTTCATGTTGTCAATTAGTAACGTCCTTGAGGAAATGTAATTGTCTCTGGACAACGTATGTGCACATCTGCACGTGGTGTGTGGAAGGAGAATCTCATGGATGGGAGATTTTTTTGGGAGCCCAACCCATCTGTGTCCCATCCTTCACTTTACTAAGGACTTTCTCAATGACTTTGGGCAAACTGCCTCCCTGTACCTCAGTTTTTCTGTAAAGCCTAAGGCATATGAAGATAGTGAAGATGCATTGATTATTGAAGGTTCTTGTAATATAGGAATCAGGAGTACAAACAAAAGGCAGCAGATTTAAAATTAAGCAAAAGGAAGCAGTCAGTTAAGCTGTATAAACCGTTGCCACAAGATGTTATGAAGGCCAAACCCCTCATGAGTTCCAGAAGTGACTGGACGAATTTATGGTTCATTAAAATCTATTAAGCTCAGATTTGTTGGTATGGCTTAAGACTTAGTATATTCTCTCACAACAGATTAACATAAGCTGGGTAACAAGAACAGGAAAGTGATCACTCAATGTTTCCTTCCTCCTTAATTTCTTTTGCGGCTTCTGACCACTGTCAAATTCACTCTGGTCTGACCAACGGTGCCTGTCCTTGTGTTCCTACGCTATTTTTTAAAGAGTAAAATTTCAGGGACAGGAATCCAGTTTTCTTCCTCCCAGTTTTTTCTATCCCCCTGCTCTGCCTCCAGTCTGCTAGAACTTATACCTGCCTGACTTGGCATACTGTGAGCAGCACTATTAAATTAAATGGGCTCCTTATTGTGCGTAGTTATCACACGCACATGCTGTGGTCGGCCTGAGGCTCTAGCCGGGAAGCTAGGCTGCAGTTCTTTGAAAAACAGACTGTCTTCTGCTATTTTTATTCTCACAGGCCCCCAGAACAGTGGAACCTTGAGTTTGACTGGGACGTCTTGACGCTATTTTGGTATCAATAATTAATGTTAATGATAACCAGTAGTAATGGGACAATTAACTCTATTAGAGAAAATGTACTGTCGCTGGGTAATAGCAACATTTTATCTCTCAGTTTTGAAAAGAAAGCTTGATATCTGTATTAGCTTTTCTGATCCTTACTTATTAGAGAAAGATTTATTCTCTTTCACTACAGAATTCAACTACGTCAGAGCATAGAATTGAAAGGGACCTGCTAGGCACAGTTTACTGCTATTTCAAATAAATATTTCATTATGTCTTTTATAAACTGATTCTTTATAAGTCTGCTTCCACCCACTATTCCTCCTTGAAGGATGTTCTAGAGTCTCGTTTTTCTCCTGGTTCAAGTCTTCCAGAGCACATTAATACCATTTTGTCTGGTGCTAACATTGCGCATTCACTTAAATAGTTCTTTTCTAATATTTATGTCCCTGATATATTTATGAAGAGTACTCATTTCCCTGCTCAGGCTTTAGTCCACTAGGCTAAACATGTCAAGCATGTCTAGTATTCACTAAAGAGATGGTCTGTCTGTTCCCTGGTAACCCCTGTCTAAAGCTGGCCTTATTTGAATTTATCTTTATTGAACATTTTGCATACTCTTCCAGATGAGACTTCTTCATTAACTCATCACTCACCTACCCCTGGGGATATATCACTGCTATGGAGAGGAAATTCTATCTTTCTCATACTTTTAGGGGCTGCATAAAAGACTTCTGGCAGTTAAAAATACTTCACCTGACTTATATAGCTAACACATTTGTATTTTCCAGGGTCTTCAGATCGTTAGTGTGTGGACATCCTGTGATGAACAGATATACCAAGGTCTTGCTCTGCCATTTACAACTGATGAGCACCCATTATATAGCTAAAGTTCAAGTGAATAGTCCCTAAGGGAACGACCTTGCTCTTGGTATTATTAGATTTCTTCTTATTACTATTATTCCAGTTCGCAAGGTCACACAATGCTACTTCATGAGTAGCATAATTCTATACTGACAATGACTCCCAACTTTACCGTCATCAAGTTTCATGAGCACATCTCTGTCAAATTCATTAATGAAAATATTATTTAATACTTTATATAAGTGTTTTTTGTGGCTATTTTTTATTGTAAATAAGTAAAACAATTCAATATTTTTCCAAGACTAATCCTTGAGGAACTGTACTAGCAACTCACTTCAACCCAACATGTGATTATTTCCTTTTCTAGCTGTTTTCTCACATTACTTGCAGTGTTTTGTACTAACTCTTAGTTCAATTTATCCTTTTCCGTGTATCATCACATGAAATGCTTTACTCAGCTTCAGTTAGATGGGGTTTATATGACTTCTTTGTCTTGATAGTCAGTTATTTTATCAAGGAAACATAAAAGAAAAGTCTTGAATAGTGTACCTTCGATAAAACTCTGTTGTGTTGTGCCCTATTCTCCTTCTACTACTGTGTCGTTAATTATTTTGTCTTGGAAAACTGTCTGAAAGCCTTGCTGTTATTGAACCTAACTAACAGTCCCCTGGGTACCTGTTTTACTCACTCCCCTCCTCCACTGCCATCTTAAACATAGACACAGCATTTATGGGGCTAATATTAGTCACATGAGAGAACTGTTCTTAAATATAACTTTGGACAACCAATGACTAGTCTACCATACAAGAACAAAAAAAAAAAAAAGAAATTGCTGAAGAGCGTGCTAAATGTCTGATCTTCATATTATATTGCATGATAAGATTGGCTTAACAACACACACACACTGGGAAGTCATATCAGTATATCCTTACATATATTAGCAGGTTAGGGCATCAGTGCTTAAGCCTTGCTAGAATATGTAGTGAGTAGACTGTGGTACTTATGAATACATCGTAAAAATCCTTAGGATCTGATTAACTGAAGAGGGCTTTTTAACGTTTTGAAGAGATCAGCAGAACCTGACAAATCCTAGGGGTTTAAAGGAATGTCTTAAAAAAGTATGGGGCTTCCTCCTGGGTAACCAAAATTGAAGCACTCTAAGGACACTGGAATTGGGGTAGATCCAGTGCACAGAAATCTTATTCCTAAAATCTGCAAGCCTGGCCAGGATAAAACAATAAGACACCATGGAAAATACTAATTTTAAAAAGTCAATCTGCTGATTGCTTCCTTGCTTATGGCTGCTGTGAAGCAAGATGCCAGCAATGTGGTGCAAGTAAATGAAAATGTGATAGCCATACAGCTTGCCAGGAACACAAATATGCTGGTAAATAAATCCTGTTGAAGGAAAGTGTACAAAGAGCTCCATCAAAACAAGCCAAGCTGTCAGATGTCTTCCTTATTTTCAGGACACTTCTAGTATAAAAGATGAGCAAAGGACTGAATCCATGAAAGACTGCTGTACTTGAAGACATTTTTTCAGAGCATCTCAAGAATTCAGGATGAAAAGGAAAGCTATAACTGATAGTTTTGTAACATTTATCCCACTGGTAAAAAACCTCTTGAGAAGACGACCATGAATGTTAAGGTATTCTTTATTTTGGAATAAAAACGATCAAACAGATCAGCTTTTATTCCACCTCTAAGCAGGATATCCCCACTTAGTCTTTGGCACAGGTCACTAGCTTGGCTCTTCCTCTGAGTCACTTAAGCCAGGTTTAGAACCAGCTGACCTATTTATATAAAGTGGAATTTAACTTCAGTTAATGCCATCAAAACCTTGCGCTGACCACATCGATGAAAACTGGCTACCTAAAGAAATTAAAGACAGAAGCCCTTTAACTTCTCTCCACATATGTTGCTGCCTGTCAGAAACCTGTCAAACATCGTAAATCATTACTCTATCCGTTACTATTACTGAAGACGTGCTGAACAGTATGTCCAGCTCTATGTCTATACTGACTGCCAGTTCAGCCTCACATGAATGTTCAAAGGTGGAGTTCCTCTTACGAATACATTTCAGTCTTTATTCCTGTGGTATTCTATCTTCTACCACTCATAAATTTATTTAGGTGAATGACATTAAACTTGCAATTCAGACTCATCCTCTTCAAAAGTCCAGACAAAGGACAGCGGGTTGAAACAAATCACTTGAAGCTGCTATAGATGTATTTCACTTGTGTAATCAAGAATTGATGTTACAGTGAAACTGCACACAGTGAGTGTCTTTCTCATTAGATTAGTGAGTAACAATTATCTAAGGTACCACGTGAAGAACTGTTAGCTATAAATGGCATCTGGAGAACACCAAATAAGTGGCAGAAGTCTATATAAATATAATTTGGGAATGAGCCACCATTACCAAGGAGAGTGGTGAGTATACCCTCAGGCTGTCAACACAAGCATTGATTCCCTGACAGCAGAGTATTACTTGTCTGGTGTAACAGCCCTAATACAAAACTAATGGTGCTTTGAAGGAGATAAATAGGGCACTAAACTCTTCTTTAGTTCCCGACTTCAAGTACTGTTGCATACTCTACAAGCAACTACAAGATGTGAAGTAGTTGTAGTACAGAAATACTTGAAAACTACTGACAATAAGGGTTTCACAAAGACGTAAAGTTGCATCACTTCATGACCTTATATCTGAGAAATCCTACCAGTACGTGTTCAAATCTTTTAGCAGAACACAAAAATGACACTAAAATAGCAACCTGTCATATTACTGTCAAAAAACTTACTGTTGACTTTACAGAAGAAGGTTTGGATTCCCCTTAGCTGGAAGCTGGTCACCGTGCCTCAGCATCTGAGCAACTCACAGCAGATGCAGATTTCTTTTAAATAAATGGAGAATTTATTTATTAATTTTCTGTAAATCACAGACATGTTCTGAATGTGGTAAACTTCAGACTATCAATCATCCTATCAATCATCATTCAAGGTCAGGTTGGACGGGGCTCTGAGCAACCTGATCTAGTTGAAGATGTCCCTGCCCATGGCAGGGGGGTTGGACTAGATGACCTTTAAAGGTCCTTTCCAACTCAAACTATCCTATGATTCTATGATCCTCTTAAAGACTTTATGGTACACTCTTGCACTGGAGATATAAAAGGGGCTCTTCAGGCTACCCTGGGCTCTGCTGAGTGGTTTGAACATTTTAGTATGAATTTAAAATCTTTTGTTGCTATTTGAAATGCTATTCAAGAGAAAGGCATACAGCTAAAGCTAGAACAAGAGTGAAAGTGAGAGCAAGAACAAGAGAAAGAAAGAGAAGGAGAGAAAGAGAAAGAGAAAGAAAGAGAAAGGAGCAGGAGAGGGAGAAGGACAAAGAGAGGAAGAGGAAGAGAAAGACTATGTTTATTAGTCTCTGGTACTACTCCCAACTTAACATCATAAAAGTTGTATAGGTGTAGGAAGACATCTCAGGAGGTCTCCTAATTCACCCCTGCTGAGACAGGATTCAATACCCCTTCCCTGAGGCTGATAAGTGACTCTGTAGTGTGTTCATTAAACTTCAGGTGACAAGGAGTCAGTAGAAAGCTTTTCCTATTATCTAACCTGAAACACCACGTGAAAATTCAGAGGTTTATTTCTTGTCAAACCTACAATAGACATAGAGAAAAAAAATTACTACTGCGTTCTTCATAACAGCTTTTTACACAGTAAGAAGTCTGTTACCATGTTTCAGCCACACTGTTTTTTTGCTGGCAAAACCAAGGCTGATTCCTTCAGCCTTTCCTTGTAGGTCACATTTCCTGAACCTTTTGGCATTATTTCTCTCCCAGTAGGTATGTTTACCAAATCTCCTGACTGTCTCCAGATTGTCTGCAACTTTCCTAGTGTGAGGCCCGCAAGAGGACACAGTCTAACAGCACGTAGTGGGATAACCACATTTCTTCAAGTATAGGGTACTTTCCAAATGCTGCAGGGATCAAGAGACTTTTGCAATGGCAGGTCACTGTCAACTGATGGAGTTTATGCTCCACTATGACCCTGCTGACAGATCTATTAAAATTTTTTTTCTGCAGAAGCCAGTTCTCTCCAAATTGTGAGTTGGGAGATCATCTTCTTCCCAAAGTGCTTCTTGCTTCCCCTTGTGTGGCGTAATTCCTGTTTGCTTACAGTTGTCTCCATTTCCTCCCAGTCCAATGTCATTATTCTCACTGAAAACTGAAGTAAAGCACATATCTCGTGTTGGACAATTCCCAGGCTATCTTTAATCTTTACCTGTAACATGGCATGCCTTTTTTCATTGTCATTTTGTTCATATAGAGGAAAAAGTTCTTTTTTGTTTAATATTCTCTGAATGAATAATTTAAAGACTTGGCCTAAATTAGATAAAGAGAAACATGACACACATTGTTTGATAGATTACTTATTTTACAGATACTGATTTAAGAGAAACCAACTATGTCTGTAGAAAGGGTTGGCATAATATATCGGTGTTTCAAAGCAACAACGTTTGTAGCATTTTCTAGAGTACTGTAAGGTAAGAGTACTGTAAGGTAATCCATTAACTAAGAATCCATTAACTAACATTAACTGTAATCTTTGTATAGTACTTTGTGATGTGATTTACTGATCATTTTATTGCATACAGTTTAAATGTAGTAGAGAACTTTTACCACACTCACAAATCCATGTTCAATAAGAAATTATGATTTTTTATTAGTCATTTTGCAGCTCAGACTACTGTATGAATGTAAACTTTTCTACTTCAAACTTTAAAGTAGTTACATATAAATATTAAACTTCCTAATAATTTCAGATATAAATTACTTAAGTGCAGGCAATGGGTAGAAAAGATTCTTGCTATAATATTACTTGCAGCTGCTGTGACTAGCATCAGCCTTTTAGAAGAATGGAATAATTATACATCTTAAAATAGTAATTTTCTGTAAATTACACAGGTTGCAGACAAATCTTCTATTGTGAAAGGGCCTTGTACTTGAAATTGTCCAAAATGGTGGAAGTATAACTCAGTCCATCCTGTAGTTGTTTACAAGAGCAGACAAAAAAATACATAGGAGGATTGAATTAGTCCAGACATAAAGGTCTATTCCTTTGATGAAAAGACTGTGTTGAGATCATGTCTGCTCAATGAGAGGATAGGACTGCAAATCATGATCAAATACAGTTGTGCCAGAAATAAGGTCTAAGTCATTAGCAAATATAGTGGAAGAATGGCACCTTTTTTACCCATCAACCCCTTTTGGGGCTCCTGGTACATACAAGACTGATACCATGAGATTTGGGCTGAAGGGAGCAATATTTACCTTTGTGACTGTTAATCTTACTGTCTTCAGAGACATCAGCCACAGTGCTTGTACCAAGTTTTCGTCATCCTGATCACAGTGAAGGAGAGGAAGGCACCCATCATGATCTTCTTCACCACACTGGAAATGGGAGCATTGGTTCCTTCAGTTGTGTCTTCCTTCCCACTCTCAAAATAGTTTTTCTCTGTCTTGCTCACTCTCTTTGTCTCCTCATATATTTTTAAACAGGTTTTGGCTCAGCCAGGAAGGTGGCAGATTCTGTACTACTGCCGTAAACAGAGAAGCAGCTACAAGCGATGTCTGAAACAGCCCGAGCTCACAGTTTCTTGGCTTACAGTAGGGCTGATAACATATTTGCTGTGCCTTTTTTTTTCTCTAGCAGTTATGGGTAAGGATCATTACTAAGAGCAGAATTTCTGCCTTTTTGGTTATCCATTTTCCGTTATGATTTTTTTCTTGTTTTGTCTACAGGAAAAAAGTCCTGGGTTCTACTAATACCAATTTCAGCATCTCAGCTGGCTCTTTCTGCTTACCCTCAAGCAATTTCTATTTTTATATAATTTAAAATTTTGGACAAAGGATGCTGAGACAAGCTTACATGCACAAAACTTTACTAGGGTGCCCATGGCTGATGGCAGACATCAATTCTAACAATGAAAGTTACACAAATAGAGATGACAAGTGAATTTTCACTGTGCTTTTTCTCTAGCACTATATACTTTGAGAGGGAACTACTCACACTTCCATTTGGAGTAATCCTCTACTATAAACTAAAACCTATAAAGGAATCGGGTAAGAAAAGGGAGAGAAAGAAGAGGTGAGTTTCATGCATTGCCTCCCATGAGAAATCTGGTACAAGAATATTTGGTTTTGCAGATGCAGGTCTATGAGAATAGGAACCTGAGAACAACAGCATGAGAAGGCAGCAAAAACCCTGCCCCAGGGAAAACCCTGCCACAGCAGCTCAGGTGAAAGGCACAGAGCTGCAAGAGAAAGGCAGGAGACAGAACTGCAAATGCTACCCTTTGCTTTACTGCACTTACAGCACTGTGCAACAAAAAGTTTTCCAGGCATGCTTTCTCTGCAGCTCAGTGGAAGGGGAAGAAGGGTGTTGAGGATGAGTGCCTTACCTGCTACTTTGGTATTTAAACAATAGACTCATAAAATAATAGAAATTGTTTGTAAACTTTGTTAAACAAGGATTAAAGTGATTTACTTAAATTGCCCCTCTTCACAATGGAGCCAGAAAAAGTGTCTTCTTCAGGACATGTTCTACCTTGCTTGTTTTTCCAAGCTTTCTAACGTCTAAATACTGTTTATTTCCCTGCATGTCTAGTTAGCTGTCCCCTCAAATCTAACCTCGATCTGCTGCATAGAAATTAATCTGATTATGCCTAGTTGTACAGCAGGTTTAATTATTTACTGCCATCATCCTTGTAATGTGTTCTTATATCTTTGAAGACTGCTGTCAGCCTTCTTATTTCTGGACTGCAATTCAGGTCCTTCAAACTTTCATCACTGCTACTGGTTTTTAACCCACATCATTCTTAATGATGTCTTTTCATTCTTTTCAATTTTCCCTTTCATTTTTTTGAGAGTAAGTCCCCCAACTGAACATAGCAGTTTATCTTTTGCCTCACTCAGAACCAGTATTGTCTCCTGTCTTTTACTTTGGAAATTCCTGCTAATAATGCTGAGAATTAAGTTTATCCTCTTCTGCAGCAGCATTGTATTGTTGACTCACTTAATTTGAGTCCGCTATGCTGATACCTTCCTGCAGTTTTTCTGCAGAGACAGATATTATCTATTATTTATCTGCACATTTACATATTTCTCTTGGAATAATTTTGCATTTGTGCTTATGTATTTCAGTCTTGATGCTTTTTGGGCAGCTTTTATTTATCAAGATACTTTCCAAGACTAATCTTTTTTTTCCTGTTGCTCACAGCTCTCTATAGCTCTATAGTACTAGCAAACCCATTCATCCAAGTTGCTAGTGAAAATACCAATAATACCAATAATAGTATCAACTGCACTCATTTGCCTGAGGACTCACCAAGAGTCCTCACTCTCCAATTCGGTAGTGAACCAGTGTCTCACTGAATGTAGTTTTTCAATTAAATGTGTGCCTATCTTATTCAGAGCTTGTTTCCTTGGTTTGCTCTTATGGTACGATGTCCAAAGTTTACTTAAGTCCAGACGTTTCACAGCTCCTATTCCCCCCATTCCATTGGGCCACCAAATGAAGTTAATTTGGTTGTACCTGATTTTTTCTTCACAATTACATGTTATCTGCTTTGTATGTGTTAAGTTTTTGTAAATCGATGGCTGAGGGAACTGGGGCTGTTTAGCCTGGAGAAGAGGAGGCTGAGGGGAGACCTCATCGCGCTCTACAACTCCCTGAAAGGAGGCTGTAGCGAGGTGGGGGTTGGTCTCTTCTCCCAAGTAACTAGCAATAGGACGAGAGGAAATGGCCTCAAGTTGCGCCAAGGGAGGTTTAGACTGGACATCAGGAAAAACTTCTTTACTGAAAGAGTAGTCAGGCCTTGGAACAGGCTGCCCAGGGAAGTGGTTGAGTCACCATCCCTGGAAGTATTTAAAAGATGTGTAGATGAGGCGCTTAGGGCCATGGTTTAGTGGGCATGGTGGTGTTGGGTTGACGGTTGGACTCGATGATCTTAGAGGTCTTTTCCAACCTTAATGATTCTATGATTCTATGATTCTATAATTTTATTGCAACGTTTTTCTGAGAATCAGCGTTAGGTTAACTGATCCGTAATTCCCTAGATCTTTTCCCTCCTTTCTTGCTTATACGGATAGGTACCGTGATAGCTAATTTGCAGTCCTCTGGGACCACCCCTACTTTTCTTGCATTTTTAGAGATAATTATTAATGACTCGGAGATTATACTGGCTATTGATTCTATAATTTTATTGCAACGTTTTTCTGAGAATCAGCGTTAGGTTAACTGATCCGTAATTCCCTAGATCTTTTCCCTCCTTTCTTGCTTATACGGATAGGTACCGTGATAGCTAATTTGCAGTCCTCTGGGACCACCCCTACTTTTCTTGCATTTTTAGAGATAATTATTAATGACTCGGAGATTATACTGGCTATATTCC
>NW_009195524.1:0-14585 GCF_000690835.1 Fulmarus glacialis | reverse complement strand
GCTGACTCATGATACACCTAATTTATCTTAGCGTTCATTAACCTGTGTTTCCTTTGGCTTGTACTACTGCCACCTCATTTAAACTAGTTTAGTTAAATGTTTGTTCATACTTAATCATTTTTGATTAAGATTGAAGACAAGAGGATCTATGCTGCTCTTTGTCATGTCCTTATTTCTATTAGTGTTATAATTTCTGTTAGATTTTCAAATCATTAGAAGTCCCCTGATATAGCTGATGCATCTTGTATATGATAAGGATAACTTAATCACCTCTAACCCTGGCGCTTGCTGCTTGTCCTCTGGCCCTCCCTCTGCTGAGGTATATATCTGTGCTGCTGGATTTGCTGAGACTGCCTCTTCTACCCCAGAAACAAGAGAGCCCTTCAGTCTGGAGTAGAAGGTGTAGACTCAGCCTGAGATGTATTTGTAGCGCTATAAATTATGATGGCCTGTGACATCCCACTGATTGCTTATTTGATAATCTTCATTCTGACATATAAAGCAATGGGCAACCCATAGCTGAAAGCTGAACTGGCCTTTGAGGATTTCTGGAAGGCTGTGATGGACTTTTCAGAAGAAGAATAGCCATCTTTGGTGTTATTTTCCAGCAGGATTCATTTTATTGAGGGCACAAAACAAGGCCCCTCTGTCACTGGGTAAGCAATACCTTCATATGACAGCTGAGGAGGGAAAGTCAGAGGTGGCTGATCTTTCCCAGGCCCCATATTTTGTGCCACTGTCTATCAATAAAAGAGTTCAACACTTTTATTAGACTTTCTGATGAATGGGCTTAGGATGTGAAATCACTGAAGGCCATACTTTGATCAAGTTGACAAGTAAAACAATTGGAATTGTTGGAGGAGAGAGACAGTCCCATAGAAGAAAATAAACAGGGAAAATGTCCCTTCTGCAGTCTGAATGATACCATGATAAAACAGAGACATTAATTAAAATTAATCAATTTACTTTTGGTAATCATGAATGTTTCCCAGATATAGCTAATTATTATGGATGGTTTTGGTTTACGATAAAAGCTTATTTTCCGTACGATCCATCCCCTTCTCCTTCCTCTTCCACGTAATGATGTTAGAAAACGATAACCTGATATGACTGCTATTTTCATAAGAGATTATTATGGTAACATATACGGATTAATGGGGGTTTTGCCTGAATAAGAATTGTAGCAATTGGCCCTTGAGATTTCATTAAATGGAGTTAGAAAAGGGGGAAATAATTACAAAAAGGGAAAGATTTCTATACTTTTAAACATGTATGTTGTTGGGAATTGTGTCTCTGTTTTAATGCAAAAATCAATAGCATAGCAGCAAAATAATCAAAGAAAGCAAAATACAATCAGAGTACGTGTGCAAAAAGCTATTTCAGAAATAGTCTGCCTTCATTCAGTATGATACAAAGCGTTTGCAAGCCAGTGTAAAATGTGTTTAGAAATATAGGGTTTTTTTCAGAAAAATTAATGAATATGAGTTTTATTTCTCAGAAAAACATCTGTTTTATTTAGAAGAACACAGAGGTGATTTTCACTAAAGCCTAGTGATTCTAGTTGCCTCAGCTGTTGTCTAAGTGGAGACTCCTTAAAGAAGTTGGTTTCCTACAGAGTGATGAGCCTTTCTGAAAAGCAGACCCCTTGAGGGAATGTCCAGTTTGACATCTAAAAATTGACTTTTTTGCAACTGAGTCCTTTTTGTTGCTGCAGATAGCTGCCTATTTTGGATCAGGTCTCCATGTTTTGTTTCTAGAAGGAGAAGATAGTTATTTCTTGCCTCCTTTAGAGTATGTCAGGGATTTCTGATGATTATTTTAATACAATGGCAATGGGCCCATGCATGCAACAAAAACATGGAAGAGTTATGTAAACAGTTTCAGATCCAGACCTGTGAAAATTTCAGTGTCCTTTTGCATGCACAGAGACTAACGTAAACAATTTCAGCTTGAGTTGCTGACGAGGGTGTGTCAGTTTGAAAGAAGAAAACTGAGGGAAAAGAAAATATTCTTTTTCTTCCCCACCCTTATAAAGCAGCATAAAGAGTTCAGTAATGTTTGGGCGCATCTGGCATTGATTTCGTGTTTACCATTGTGTTCAATTTAAAGTGATGTTTCTGTGCCATCCGTGGGGAGCAATGATAAATACAATAGGTGCCCCAAGTGCCGCGGTACTGCCGAACAGTCAAACCGCAGGACCTCACCAATTACACGCAGGCAGACCTGCGTGTTAATTTGCAGATATGAAACTGCCAGCACAGCTTGTGTTGCAGCACTGACACCAGATCTGTTACACAGAGAGAGCTTCCCCCAAAGAGCAAACATCATACTTGGGTTTTTTTTTAAGTGGCACCTCACAGCATGCCCAGTGCATGGGTGAGCTCATACAATAAAACCTGAGGATGGGACAGAGACATTAAAAATGCAGAGGACTAACAGGTGCCATTGAGCATATCTTTGTGCAGGGAGAGGGGAAATGAAGGATAATGTTGAGCTGTGGATGTCTGACCACCTTGACATACCCCTTGCTCTTGTGATGGACCCTGGCAGCAGCATGAATTCCATAGTAATTGTAATGCTGTAGAAATAAGTGAGAAAAAGAGGAAAGGAGAAAACTAGAGGAGCCTTAGGAAAATGGAAGACTGAGGGGAGAATGAAAGAGGCCTTGACTAAAGGAGATTTAGGCTGGAAAGTGCTAAGGTAAGAGGGTTAGCGACACTTTATGGTGTGTGCTGTAGGGACGCAGAGAACCTGGGATCGTGATGTGGAATCAAGGGGAAATGGGGACACACCAGCAGTCTGAATGGCAAAAGGGGTCACTCAAACTGGACAAATAAGAAAGACTGGGGAAAAAAGAAGATGAAAAATGTAGGAGAAAGATGGGAAGAGAGAGAAAGAGAACATGAGAAGAAGAAAAAATGATGGAGAGTTTTGAAACCTGCCTACAGTAGAAGACTGAAATCTGAGACTTTTCCAAAGTCCTTTTGGAGAGAGGCTGTAATGGTCCAGACTGTTAGGCTCTGGGAGATAACTCAAGCAAATTCGTTTGGACAAACACTTTGATAGAGATTTCTGTATTCCTAAAAAGTCACCTGATTCTTTCAAAGTTATGAGAGCCTCCCCAAAACTTCACCCTGAGCTGTGAGATATCTAGTCAGCACTAGGTCATCTCAGAAGAGATGTGCTACTGAATCACTTCAGAGGGCCTCAAGAAGAGGTGACAATTTAAAAAAGAAAAAAAAAGAAATTTGTCTAATGAAATTGATTTTCCCTCTTAATTTAATTAAAAACCTTTATTAATAATTAATATGTGAACTATGCATTTAATTATCACTTAATTTTTTATTTTTAGTTATGATTTTAAAAGTCCTCAAACTGCTTCAGAAAGATGGACAAAAAACCCCATGGATCCAGCCCAACAGTTCCCCTTGAATGAGTCGTGTGGGGTAACTCTTGACTTCACCAGTGCCACCTTGTGTGACATCTGCACAGATGCAGATTGGGATGAACTGGCTCAGTCAGACTTGCTGGTGATTCAGAGAAGTGCTGGTTTCTGGACCAGACAATTTTCTGGGATATGCATGGACCCCATTAGCAGGAACTTTGATCCCACTCCTCTATTGGCTTCCACAGTGATTTGCACACACACATGACTACCCAAGCACCACACAGGTGGACTCGGCGGGTCCTTTTGGAGCTGTAGACTTCAGTGACAAAGCTCAGGCAGTTCATCCGTTTATCTTCCCTTGAGTCATTTTCTGATACACAGGGTCACTGAGTCCATTTGTACTGGTTTGTGGCGCATGAAGTGAATTCACCCTGCATAGCTCGGTGTGGGGGAAGGTGGCAGTGTGGGTTGCACAACCCTGCAGCTATGTGCTGCAGCCAAGGCAGCCACCTTGCAGCTGTAAAAAACCCACATGCATGAGAGACACAAAGCAGTTTGCTCATCAGTTCTAGTATTTTTGAACCTATTTCTTCTGTTGCTTTTTACTCCTCCTCAGATGGTCCACCAAGCTTTCTAGGTAGGAGCCATATCAGGATTTTAAAGTTCTTGTTCACCCCTCTGCACAATGCCTTGTTCCCAAAGCTCTTTGCATCAGCAAAACTAGTAAGAATTTAAAATGACATATTGAACGTTCTTAAAATCTTGGCTTTTTGGCCTGGCTCTCTTCCAGAGCTTCTGGAGGCAGTTTCACTGTTGCCTTGAGTTGATCCAAGTCTGGCTGGCACCCAGAAAGATAGTCTTCCCCTCCACATATGACAGTGTGATCCTCCCCATCTCCTTCTTTGTGCCAGGTCTGGTTTGACAGGGTGATGAATCTGTATAAGGATCTGACCGAAATGAAAAATAGCTTTTTTTTTTTTTTCTGTAGGGTTACTGTTCACTCAAATCAGCTCCTGAACCACCAGTGGCAGGTTCTCATGGTCACCAGTGTTGGCTTTCAGGAAGAAGAGGGAGCATGATGACCACTGACCAGCGTGAAAGTGTGGATAGGTCTGAAACTACACCTGTGGACAATGGCTTTGTCTTTGAGAGATGCCAGGTACTGTGAAACAAACCCTTCTGGAACAGCTGCTCACAGGAATGCTCTAACCCAGTTTTGTCACACCTGACTTTAGGCCTTACTGAGGCACTTAAGCTAGAAGTGCTCTCTACAGCTAATAGAAAAGTAGTTTTCTCCAGAGAGTGTTTTGTATCAGGAGTAGGCTGACGGAGGGATGCTTTCTCCATGTTAACTATCTGGAAAGCCTACCATTACCAGCCAACATAGATACCTGATGTACAGATATATAGCAATCTCCTTTAGGACTGTTGTAATTATTTTGAAAGTGACTTGCTGGAGCAGACAGAGGAGAAGAAACTGGATGTAGTTCATGACCTTGATCCAGTGGGGGTCAGAGAACAAATAACCTCTTCAGGTTCACAAAGATATTTTAGGACAGTTTATTTTGCAATAGATATTCTGGACAATTTCCCTGTGTTGACAAGCCCTAAATTATATCTTTCTCACAGTCAGAGGTAAGCCAAAATAGTTGGAAATATACATTATATTTTCAGAATGGAGAATAGAAGTGGCTATAAGGCTCCCATTTATCAGTGGGAAACATATATGTACTACTTGGAAAACACTCTTTAGAGAGTTTGAACCCTTCTTCTCTGCTGTAATAAATTCCTACCCTACAAAGCTGTATCTAATGCCGTCCCTGCCGACACACCCGCCCTTGTTTTTTATTATAAAGCATCCACCACTAGGCCCTAGTAAGGCTGCCAAGATAAACTCAACCTTGTGCCTGGAAGTCCAGCTGGGTTCTCCCTGGGTCTTGTTTCACTGTTGGTAATAAAGATTCCAGAGGCCACACTCCGGGTTCAGCTGTACTCAACTTGCTTTCTTCATGGGAGTTACAAGGTATAACTGCAGGCAGAATCTGACTTTGTAATTGCAGCATAAATTCTGTTTATGTTGCACAAAATGGAGCAGGATTCAGAGTCGTCACTCTTAACTGCATTGGAGCAGCAGGATAACAGGAACAAAAAGCAATAAAAAAAATCTTAGTTACTGGAGTAAGCAGATGACTCCAACTATATTCAGTAAATAGAATTGTTCAGTAAGAAATTGCCATATTTGCCTGCCTGCTTTTTGAGGCAGAAACACTTAATTTTTTTCCACTTAGAAAGAGTTTCTCCAATGCCATTTAAACTGTATGGAGGGTTCCACACTGTTGTGTTGCAAGAAAGGGTACAGTGTTTGCTATCCTCAGTCCCCAATGAGAAAAACAATGAAAGAAGTTAATTGCTTCTTCAGAGGGCTGAAAGATTTGGAAGCTTTTTTAATGCAGGTAACACTCACCTATGCTGCAGCTAGAATTTGGCTTTCCAGGTAAGAAAATGAAGTATATTTATTAGTTAATATTCTTGTAAGTCAAACATAGCAGCTACACCTGGCAGTGAACTATTTTCTCCCCCTGCTTTTGTAATGAATGTGCTATTGCCTGAGCTGTCACGAATTCTTCTGGCACATCAGCTGCCTCTAAGGGCACACAGCATTGCAAGGGTTGTTTAAAAACTCTGCAAGTTAAACCACTAGAAGCATACGAGCTCCTGGATGTTTGTGCATTTGTATTGTCTGGCTGATAGCTGTTCAGGCTGGCAAATAGTGACAGCGTGTGCCAGCTCGCTCTCGTTTCCATTCGGTTCTGCACCAGCGTTTCTGTGGGCTTCAGTGGAGTCGTTGCTCATTTGCACTTGCCAGAGATCAGAATTAGGACTGTTATTCCAGACAACCTTAAAAGAGTGATTGCTTAAGCCTAAATGTCTGGCAATGAGAAATAGACCCTCTCTACATTAGTTCATTTGTTCGAATCAAAGTTGGTAATGGCAGAAAGTCACTGCTGTTTGACAGCTGTTCATTAGTTGCCTTTAAATTAGACGACAGTTTCAGCTGTTTTCTGCCCTGTTTGAGCTGAAGAGCCGAGCCTTCTTGGGGGATGGTGTTGCACCGGGAGTTGTGTATTGTGAAGGCAGCAAAGTGCTTGAGTCAATATTGAGGGAAAACTTGACCTAATTATTCCTGCAGCAGCGTATGTGGGGTTTCCTGGGTGCTAACCCTCCCAGCCTGGCTTGCCACTGGACAGAAAAGATAACCCCAGGCCATCCAGCAGCCTGTCAGGCTGGTAAGGGACTTCGGTGACGGTGACCCTTGACTCCTGAGCCTTTTCTCCAAAATGAGAGTAGCTGGACTTTTGGGTAGACAGGTGCTGGGCTGTTAGCAGGGACAGACTTGAGGAAAGCAGCATGGACCAGATGACCTCCAAAGGTCCCTTCCAACCTCAACCATTTGTGATTCTGTGAATGAAAAGGATAATGAACAAAATGTCTAGGCTATATTCTAATTCCCCAAATGCAACAACGATTGCCCTTAGGGCCACCTCATTTGCACAGGATGCAGTTCCAGGATCTCAGCAGAAAGCAGGACACCTTCTAATCATTATGTAAAAGGCAAAATCTGAAGTCTTTCGTTAAGCACTTGGATAAACTTGCTGATGCTAAATATACAGAGCTTTCAACTTCAGAATGTATAATACGCTTACTGAAATCAGAAGATATTCAGCTTTCACAGGAATGGCAAGGGTTATAAATGGGTTTTTGATGGACCCTTCAGCTAAATGGTAAATAAATAGGAATTTAAATACATATGCTTTTAAAGAACATTGTATCTTTTTGTTTTTGCATTATCTGGTGGCCTTCAACAGTATTACAGCTGATCTTGTGGTGAAAAGTGATCTCTGCAAACATAAATAAAAGGAAACAGGAAACAAATGCTAGGAAAAAGGTTTCCAACATATAAGTAATGTAGGAATGTCAACAAAATTCATATTTTTTATTTTTCAATGCATACATATATGCATTTATACATGAATGTGCATGAATAAAGGTAATAATTTGAATATATCTGAATCCATGCATTTTTATAGATCTGTTAAAGGAATGTATGCTAGATAGCATACAACTCCACCTGATACAGAGAGCTTACACGGGCTTTTGGATTGCTAAGACTCCAAACAAGAACTATTTCACAGGATTTTGCTGGATTTGGGGTAACATATTAGTCTTCAGTTTTGTGCTCAGTTAATGGAAATCAGCAGTTCTGTTGGCTTCAATATTTTATGTCACTTCAGGGTATGCTTCTTTAAGGGTTTTTACAACTTTTTACAGGTTGGTAATACTTTTTTTCCTCTTCTGAATGTTAAACATGAGGGTTTTACCATTATCTTGTGCATTGTTCCAACAGTAGCCAAAACCCAACAGCCTTTCTTTAACTTGCTGATAAATCAGATGAAAGAATATGATTTTTAATGTAAAAAATTGTGTTCCTGAATTCTTTACTAAGCATAATCAGAAATTATTTTTCAACCATGAGACCTGAAATATTTCACATCCTTCTCCAAAATGGGAGACCTTCCATTCAGTGTTTTATTAATTTTCCCTCAAAGGTTGATTTAGAGACCTTTTCTTGAAGAATGCACTAGCAGATATTTTGATCTGCTCAGAAGAATGACTGAAGAAGAGAAAATGTAGTAATGAAATAATTCACACCCAATCTTTAGAAAATCTATTTTAAATTATTATTTTATGAACTAGGAACAGATTTTCATTAAGCTTAAAAGAAATCAACATTTGGGGGTTTGAAAACTAGAAAAATAGTACTTTCTTCACAAAATTTGCTGTCTGAAGGTGTTATTAACATATGAGGACAGGGTATTATAATAGGTATTTATTTATTTATTTATTTAAAGTATGTTGTGTGAATTATTTTTGAAAGAAACTTAGAAACCTACCTGTGGCTCACTGTATTGTTGGTTCAGTCTTTGGAATGTTTATTTTCCCTCAATAGTTGGGAAGAGCAGTCTTTCTTCTTCAGAGTCAAATGTCAAAATTTCTTTTGCTCAAGGTATGTGTTGGATATAGAAAATAGTAACCCTGAGACGAACTTCTCTCCATTTTATTTTGTTCATTTGGAGAAAAAAATATGCTCTCCTAAGGTTGAAACCATCATTAAAAGAGAGAAAAAAGGGTAAAAATAATTTTAAATCAATTAAATTAAATCATAGTAAAACTGGGATCTTTTTTATACCTGGAAAATCGGTATCTTGTCAAAATTCATAGAGAAGATAAAGTCTAATAAAATGTGCTGCTGTCTTTCTCCTAGAATATGATGGCCATTAAGTATTCAACATACTGTTAGATATCAACAAAATATTGGAATAACTTACAAATTCAGTATTGCTTCTATGCAAGAAAGACAAAAAAAAATGTTATTATTCTGGGCATTAGATGTATGAGACATAGATAATTCTACCCAACAAATGTATCAATAGCTTACACATCTGCTACTGTAAAGACTAGATAACAATTGAACCAAAGAGTTCATTCCAGCAGGCTTTCAAGGTTTCTTTTGAGTTACAAAGCAGACGTTTTTGCTATTCACTGGATAAAGACAGTACTTACTGGCTTGAAATGTTCCTAACGCTTTGTTGTATATCGTCAGTGCAACATGGTGTAAGAAGACCCTCCATGTGTCATCAGCCATGGAGAGATCTAAGAGTCTATAAAACTGTGGAAGACGGTGCTATGGCTGCTCTCTTGAACGCTTTTCCTAATGTCCCACATGTGGGTTAAGTGGTTACATGTGCATTTTGGGCTATGGCAGTCCAACAAAAGGCTCTGGCCTATAAAGAATACTGGTCTCTGAGGTGGGAGCTGTACACAGGACTTGTCTATCCTTTGCTCCTGATCAGTCCAAACTTACAAGGTTACAAAAGTGTCTTCAAATATGCATACTCTTTCCTTTTGCAAGGTCTAAAATGGATGCTACATAAGTTAGAGGTGCAGTGCTAAGTTCATCTCTGTGTTTCCGCTCATTTTCTAAGCCCTAATTCAGGAAAGAAGTAACTGTTTCTGGCTTTCACCTGTGTAAGGTGTCACTTAAAAACTTGATTAGTCTTAACATCTGCTTAAGTCCCATTGACTTCAAGCTGAAGTCTTAAGCACATGATCAAATACTTTTCGGACTAGGGATGCTTATATGATCAGGGCCTAAGAGCAATTGGTTTTGGGCACAGGCTTTGGTTAATAATAGGCGGTTCCCTTTACATTACTGTAGCTTGCTGGGCTTCTTTCTTTCTTTCTTCTTTTTTTCAAGGAGAAAAAATTAGTTCTAGATGAGACTACTAAAAGGATGGCCCCAAAAGGAACCTGACAGATCGCGGATGAGCCTTTCACAAAAGCCCCACTCTTTTTAAGAAGAGTAACTTTCTCTGTCCAATCTAATTTTATGAAATACTAAAGAAGTCTGGAAAAAAACCTAAGCGAGCTCTTTTGAGGGGGGGACAGCTTTGCAAACCCACCATCACGTTAAGATGAGCTGGGTAAAACCAGGAAAAAATAAGGAGCTATGGGCATCAGAGAAGTTCAGTGCTACTCTTTAAAGGGAGACTGGGAAAGCAGTGATGTTATTGACAAAGCCAAACAGCAAGCTTGTAACATAAAAACTGTGATTAAAAAAAGCACCAATGTAATTTTTCTTAAAAATTAACATTCCTATTACATGTGCCTTCAGCTTCAGGCACAGTTGCAAAGACTTGGGAGGAAAGGTCCAGGCATACAACTGGATATCCTAACAGGAATAGTCAGCCATGACTACAGCACAAAACCACACAGTTAATGAAGTTTTAATATTACAGATTGGGATTCATCTTATATAATGTTAGCTATCAAAAAAATAGGGTCTTGACTTAGTTTCCTGTGTGCAATTATTTGGAGTTATTTCAGATGTGGAAGTTATTCTGGCTGATCTCCAGTTGCTTGTACAGAAGTGAAGGGTTCTCCGGTAGGCCTGGGCAGATTTATGAGCCTGGTGTAGAAGCTCTGAACATCTAGGGGCATCACAGGTTCTCTCCAAACCATCTCTTCTCTTACTTCTGCTGAAGACAAAGTAACAGGCTAGATGGACCATTGGTCTGTAGATCAGTCCTTATACCTGTATGCTCCTTAGAAGCCTGTGTGTGGTCAGCTGAGTTAAGCACAAGGTGTTCAGGCTAAACTAGTTTTCTAGGCTTCTTAACTGGGGAAGGGTGGAGAAGATCTCCTTTTTGGATGTAACCCACTATTTCAGATGTTCCTGCCAAGATGGCATGATTTCTGCTCTGGAAGTGCCTATCTTATCCCGCTGATTATGGAGAAACACAGGTGACTCACTTTACCTAACTTTTAAATGGCTAAAGTTGGGTATGGGAATACTTAATTATGGTTCTCTCTGTTTATCTGTAATAGCATTCAGGAAGCTGGTTAGAGAGTAAAAGAGGTTTCACAGAAGTGTGATCTCTCAGCAAAACCTGAAACCTGTCAAGAATCTGGAAGCATCTTGTTATTCTTAGCAAACTTAGAGGGGTTAATTGAATAAGGACCTGGGCTCTATTCCTGATCCATGAAGTGCATTACAAATGGATGTCAAATGCTAACAGAGCAAGTATTCATTAAGGCAGTTGAAATTTCATAGGAAATGTTTTTTTGATGGAAAAATTGGTTTTAAGCTATATTCATTTTTACCAGCAAGGAGGTAATAGCTATGGAATTTCTTCAACTTTAATTTAATAAGTTTTTAGGTTGTTATTTTCTAAAAGAAAGTAAACATTTTCTGGTGGGCATTCTGAGTGGGAATCAGTAAAGGAAAAAAAAAAGAATGCAGCAATTAGCAAAGAGCAAAATATTATGTTGGAGAAAGCTAGATTTTTACCTCTGCACTTCAATTCAGCATGTCAGTTGCAAATGTTTCTGTCATATAAAGTAAAAATAAAAAATCCATTTAATCAAAACCCCCATAAATTTTACAGCAATTACATAACCAAAGTTATTAATGAATCTGCAAGGAAAGTGTTGCATAAGCAAATGACAGATGCAGCTTTTCGAAGTTTTTTTTGAAGTCCTATGGTTTATTTTTGAAATTGTTCTTGGCACTGTAAAATATTTCTGCAGATCATGAAAGGGTTTGAAATAAGAGAATCAGACAGATTTGCTGATATTTTCCCAGTCTAAATTGGGCATTAATCTCGTGACTGGAACCCTATCATCTTATGTACAAACAACAGGTGGTGAGAGATAGCAAGTTCTTCAATTAGAAATAACATCTCTCTTCCCTTCCCTACAATTTCATAGATATTCTCAAGCAGTCAGTTAAGTCTGTAAGCTAAAGTAGCATAAGAATTATGCATCAGAACAGATAAATGGTCCATCTAGTCTGGCATCCTGTCTCTGACAGTGGCTCGTGCCAGATGTTTCACAGGAAGGTAAAATACCCACATAATGCACCTGATTGTGTAATATTATACCACGAGATGAAATCTCTGTCTGTCCCCAGCTGGTGATCATCTTATGTCTGAAATAAAGGCTGTTTGCCCTATAATTTTTAGCCTAGTTAGCGTAATTATAAGGCATATTCTTATTCATATAAATGCCTAATCATTTTTTAATCTTACTAAACTGATTTTGCCTCTTAGATCCTAATATCTTTTTTCAAGTTCTTCTGCCTTTTCAAGCGCGCAGATTTGCTGACTGTGCTCCAAGGGGCTGCGGCAGTGCGTTGCGGCTGGCTCGGGCGCCCCGCTTCCCAGAGAACCCCCGTGCCGTGCCGTGAGCAGGCACGGTACCCGGCCCCAGAGCCATCACTGCTGGTGGTGCTGACACTGAAACCCCTGGAGAGGGTACAGCACTGTTCCCACATGCAAACACCCGCTGCATTATCTTTCCACTGCATCCATGTCCCACATTCTGCCCTCTCCCTTCCAGGTGTCCAAGACCTCACATGCATTTAAGGCAACGTAGGGACTGCAGTTGCCTCTGACCTCTGGACTGAAGGAGAAGAGCTATTTGATGAGTTTTCCCCTCTCTCCTATCTGTTGGCAGTCAAGGAGAATCTAGCAGATAGGATAAAATGAGCAAAGTAAAGAATTTTCAAAAAACTGACAGTCATTTGGAGAAATTATAATTTGATTTCATAGTTCGGTATTTTCTTGTGGGGCTCATCATAGAACATCTATAGGCTTCTGAAGATGAAGATACTTCTTAAAGATGGACTGAGCAAGAAAGTGAATTAAATCCAATTTTTGTGCTTCATTGCTGTTTTCTTAATAAGCCTAAAGTCCCAAAAAGGTCATGTCCCTCCTCAACAGGTGCTCAACAGGCACTGGTATGACATCCTTGACACTTCTGAACAGAAATGAAAGGCAAAACTCCAACTGAGTTGGCTGAGCTTCCTGTTCAGTCTGAACACCCTATAATGCCATCAGGGGTGTCAGTTCGCTATTTATATTGGATAAATACCATAGAATCAGAGGATCATTCCTGTTGGAAGGGACCTCAGGAGGTCTCTTGTCCAACCTCCTTGCTCACAGCAGGGTCAGCTATGAGGTCAGGCAAGGTTACTCGTGGTTTTATACAGTCAGACTTTGAAAACCTTTAAGGCTGGAGACTACATAACATCTCTTGGCAACCTCTTCCACTTCTTGACTGTCCTTGTAGGCAAAAAGTTTTCCTTATATCCAGTCTGAACTTCTCTTGTTTCAACCTATGTTCCCAAAACTCGTCTCCACAACACTGTAACCAGCACATAGAACAGGAAAGACTATGGCACAGTGCCATCCAAAAGGCAGATGCTAGACATGTAGGACAGGTCCATAATAATGGAGAAAGGTGGAAGCCCTAAGATGGCAATTTAGACTCTGC
The DNA here is from genome assembly GCF_000690835.1 of Fulmarus glacialis. Classification (NCBI taxonomy): domain Eukaryota; kingdom Metazoa; phylum Chordata; class Aves; order Procellariiformes; family Procellariidae; genus Fulmarus; species Fulmarus glacialis. Next base: position 1,303 of record NW_009195524.1, on the reverse strand, counting down.
TAAGCTGTGTCCACAGTAGGAGGAACAAGCACATTTCTGTCCTTCTCCATTGTTGACAGAGTTAGCCTGGATTTCATTAGCCTGGATATAGATTTTCATCAGATGAATTTTTTGGCTAGGTTGAGATGAATCCCATCCTGACATAGGGTAATGGCTCAAAGTACTCAGAAACCACTTTAGCCGAGTTGGTGTAGGTGACTACACCATTCAGACATTCACGAGAGGAGGAAAGGTCTGACTGTTGCGGAAGATTTACAGAACCAGAGGCTGTATTGATTCCTACTGCTGAGCTGCTCTAACAAAGCTGATTTTTAATCCCGGTATGAAGGTACGTTTATTGGTTTTTAAACAGAATGTTCCAGTGCTAATGAACTCATCAATATAAAAATATATTGACTCTTATTGCAATCAGTTGGTTTTATTAAACAGGCATTTGTCTCTCCTTAAATCCATTATATTTTCTGTATATATCAATGTGAATGAATACAGTAAATAGCAACCTGTACAACTTCATTGAAAGTCATATATTTTCTTTGGAGCATCTATACATGGTTTAATTACATGCAAGTTAGCAGAGTAAACAAACAACAGTGAAACACTGCTTTGTTTTTTTCATTTTTTTAACTTTCTTTAATGAAGTCTGGTAAATCATTGGCTGCTCTGAATCTCATGTACTGGCTGCTTTGCAAGTGTTGCAAACAGTCATGAAATTCAAACGTTTCTTGATTTCAGTAGAGTTTTATTACTTCATTTCTCTGACATTAGTTACAGACAAAAGCAAAAAGCTCACTTGTAGTAAGTTTGAAACTTCCATGGCATCAAAGTCAATTTGACTTAAACATATGCAGGGATTGTAGATGAATAATTCAGAAGTGCCCCTAATTTGTCATTAACAGATGAAAAATGTCTATCAAATCAAGCTACTCCTACGTCCTGTTATAAAGTGTTACACTGTAGGTCATGATGTTTCATGTCATGATGGTGATATCTCTGATTACAACGAATGCTCATGATTATCTATGGTGAACTAGGACATGAAATGCCATTCTCAGAGATGTCTTTTCCTAGACCTGACTTTCGCCATGGAAAACTGTGCTGAAAACAGGGACTTCTTGTCAGCAGAAAATAAAGACCTTTCTTGTTGAAACACCGGAACCAACCTTTCGCTTTTAAAACTGCTATAATTCAAAAACATACCAGCTTTTTGTCTGAAATTTAATTTTTGGCCTGGTATTTTCAGTTTTCCATAAGAAAAGCAATATTATCTAAATAAATGTTTAATTATATTATATTGTATAAATAT
>NW_009195523.1:536-9478 GCF_000690835.1 Fulmarus glacialis | reverse complement strand
CAGGGGCGCAGCCCCCGCCGCACTTGTGCACACCCCGGGCGGCACAGCACCCCCCACCCGGCAAAGGCAACACCACCAGCCAGGCGGTGGCTGGGGGCAAACGCAGCGCGGACCGGTGCGGCAGAGGCCGGCAGAGCCCGATCCCTCTGGGCTGGGAGGGATTCGTTTTGCAGCCTGTAAAACACTGCAGCCATCAGGAGCACTGTGCAAAGTACAGCCCGGGTCAGCAGAGATGGACACGATTTTATCAACCATTTAAAGAAAATAGAAACTTCAAAAAGCAATCAAGGCTTGAATTCTCGGGGGTTTCTCTCCTTTTTTTCCCCACTTCTGTGACTGTTTTCCTGGCGTGCCACTCCCTGCCGACATACAAGATTGTGACTTGCCACTGACTCATTTGATGACAGCAAAGAGTCAACAGAACTACGCCAGCTGCAGTTGCTACATGCTGACTTTCTGCAGGTTGCCGAGACGTCTCACGACACTCACCAGGCCAGTGAAAGCTGCAGCGAGGTGTCTGTGCCTGTCCCTGCCCCGAGGGAAGCCTGTGCCCACCCACTCGCCCTCCCCTCGGGGGCTGGTCCCACGCACACTTACAGACTTGGCTTTGCTGCCAGGAGCTGCTCCACCGATGTCAAGCAAAGAGTATGCGTGCGTATCTGTTTACATCAAGACTGTCTCACTGAAAGATGCGGGAGTCTGTCAGAGAAAACAAATCCATTAAAACACAATCAATAAAGTCTAATTAAATGACCATAGCCACTCTCCACTAAAATTAGAATACAGATTTCCAATTATTTTCTTTCAAGGGTTTTATTCTAATGCCTTTAGTAAACTGTGGCGCTGTGGTTTCTCTCCAGTGACCTAACAGCTCCTTCCTCCAGACTATCTAAGTTATATTAGATAAATTTGTTCACAAGAAAATAAGAAGGAAGCAAAGATGAAGGTGAGGTAAAGTGGGAGTTATGCCTAAAATTCCATTGCTCCCCAACCAGCATCGCCTCCTGTTTTGAAACTATCAGAGAAATCAGAGATCAGATTTAATATACGAAATGGTGAGGTGTATCTCATGGCACAGCAGCCACTGCCTGTTCCTCAAATTACTGAGCCAAGCAGCAAGAAGGATTCAAATAAAAACTGACTTTAACTGAGGGATTTTATTTACAGAGCAAAACAGGCCGCAGAGGTGCCCCAGCCGGGGCAGGTTGTGCCCCCGCGAGGAGCCCTCTGCCATCGGCACAGGCTGGTCCAGCCCAGGGGAAAGCAGGCTGGAAACATGGAGCTGAGCCTTTTTTCAAGGGCTTTTCTCCCATCATCCTATACTTCATCTTTTAATAGATGCTAATTGCTTCTTGACTTTGGCCTGGGTTGGGACTCCTTAGCAACCATTCCACATCCGGATTAGCTGATTGCTTATAACGTTTTAATTTCGGTTCCTTTCCACTCCCACACCTAGTAATGCACACTCTCTTTAATATCATTTTGTGCCCACGCCACACTGAAAGTTGAAGCTTCAGCCATTTTTTTAATGAAGCGAATAAAAAAGAAGCGAATAAAAATTAAACAGGAAAAAGGCAGAATCAGTATCAGGACCTTAATTTTTAACTTAAATATTTAGCTAAAATTTTCAATAAAGGTCATTTTTTCCATAGACCCAGCAAAGAAAATTTTCATCCCCATGACGTATTGTGCAACGACATGCTGTGCACACGTGAGAACAGCAGTTTCTTTGAGTGGTTTTGCACCACTTCATCCATCCATCCATCCATCCATCCATCCCACCAGAAGCATTGAGACATGAAAACAGATGTGAAGTGCTCAGCAAAGCGCTGGCACGGAGCTGTAAGGCCAGCTCACCCCGTCAGCCTCGGGAGAAGGGCAGCGGCACAGCTGGGGCTGTTGCTGCTTGGGGTCGGTGGGATGCTGGTGGTCTGGATGCAGCAGCCCATGTCGCAGCTGCCCTTTCCTGCACATCGCAGGGCGTTTGAACAGAATTTGGGTTTTGCATCCTGATTGCTTTTACGATTATTGAGAAACAAAGACTGCTTTATGGTAAGAGAATGAAAAAAAGCAAAATAATTTCTGCTCTGAGGAACGGATCTTGTTTCCTTCCTTCCTTCCTTTCTTCCCATTCACAGATGACCCTCCCAGCTGTGGTCTGAGCAACGTTTCTGGTTGACGGGCAGCGGAGGGGGCAGCCCCTGCGTGCACCCCATCGCCTGCACAGGCGTTTGAGATCAGGAGAGACACCGTGTCTGGGAGCTGCCTGGCCACAAGTGTGGCACCCGGCTGTGGCAGTGACCGCTGTGCCGGGCAGCTCCTCTGGCATCAATGCCTTTGCCTCCTCCACCGATGAGAGAGTCCCCCTGTGCTGCTCCGTCATCGGATTTGTCTTGGGGTCATGTTTAACCTGAAAATCTGGATTTCCTTTGAAATGAAGTTGGAAGACACTTTAACACAAGTGAACACGTGTTTCAAGTTTCATCAGGAGGCACAGAAGTAAAAACAAGCCAACCCATGAATCTGTACTTGCAGGAATACCGTCTTGGTACTGTATATTATTACAAATGAACTAATGTATGCCTTGCAGAAATACCTTATGTGTATATTTATACAGGGTAGATGTTTGTATGGACGTATGTATATATGCAGAGAGGGAGGGAGATTTCAACAGTATGCTCTGGGGCAGATACTTTTTTCTTTTGATTTGTCCTGTATGACGAGGATCTTTCCATCCCGGCTCTTCCTTTGCTCACTAGATGCAGATATAAGGAAGGAAAAACACTGTCATTGCTTTTTTGGTTCTCTTTAAGCAGTTGCAAAAACATAGCATTGAATTTTTTCCACTGTTTTAAAAATACTCTTCCTCCCTCTTCATGATAATTCACTGCAAGGCTGGACTTAAAAAGACCCTGTTTATTCAGTAGCAGAGGTCTTCCACTGCCGCATACTTACTGTTTTATCACAGAACTGCTCAGAATATTTTGCATTTGAAAACGCAGCCTTGACAAATTAAATGAATTGTAATGGCATTTGGTTTCTCTATTTTTAGCAAAAAGACATTGAAGAATGTCTCTCAAACCAGAATATGGCGTTAGGCTCTGTGAATTTACAAGGAGTTGCTTTATAGGCAGGAATAAAAAAATTAGGACCATAGTTTAAACTGTAAAGGTAAATAAAAGTTGCCTGGACTTTACAGGGTTGCTGCTGCTCTTGCTGGCAACTGTGATACTCCTTAATGGAAATTTAATTTCAGCACAGATTATTTATCTCATCTTTCAGGGCCCTGGAAGTGTACCGTGGGACTCTGCTGTGGACACTTGCCATTAGTTTTTTGGAGCATCCTAATGGTAGGGGGAAGTAGCAGCTCTGACCACCGGCTGTTTCACTCAGGAAAGGTCTGTTTAAGCCCTCTTGCAAAAGCAGAAGGGTGTGGGGAGCGGCGGCGCGGGCCCTCGCTGACATCAGTGGACAGGCAGCGCATGATGGGGTGACTAATGAAGTCTGAGGTCTGCTTCGGGGTAATCAACTTTATCACAGTCTCATGTGATGCTATGTTCTTGGATGCCTCCGAATCATGGGCTATTTATGAGAGATTCCGGCCATTTGGGACACTGTACGTGTTCTCTGCTTGACGCGTTATTCAGCAACAGCTTGCTTTGATCGTTAGAGGACAAGAATCAGAATTAATATCAAATGTTAATCCAACATCTGCACAGTTTGCTTAGAGCAGGAATCAGCCGTGCCTGAGCATTCAGGGCTGAGCCTTTGCAGGTGGAAAGGCTTTTCTCTACCATTGGCAGATCATGGTCCTGTTATCACCTCTCTGAGGATCCGTGCAACTAGATACGTCATCTTTTAAAGATTTCAGTGGTGCTGGTAATACACGAGGAGCACTGATTTTTTTTCCCACACTACAACTAACCCCACACAAATGACTTTGAAGATGCATCACATCTCAGCAGAAACGTGTGGTGGAAAGCCAGCAAGATGCCTCCCATCCTTTCCAACGGCTTCTGTCAAAGCCGCAGCACCCCGGGGGTTTGTACCCCGGGGCTGTCAAAGCTTGGGAGTTGTCAGGGCAATGGCTTGGAAAAGGAATAACTGGGCCATGGGCTATAGCACCCAGGTAGCTTTAGAAATTTATCAGGAGATTTTAAATATTTATACATTTTTGGCACGTAATAGCCTTATCCAAACACAGGACACCATTGTGCATTGCAACAAAAGCCATGCGCAACAAATGCCATAAAATACATTATAGCACATTCAAAACACTGTGCAGATTCTAATCCTCGCAGCACCGCGGGGAGACTCATCCGCTAATCCAGCACTCAGTAACGTTAACGATAGAGAAGCTGAGGCTCAAAGTAGTTAAAGGTTTGGTTTTTCAGAAGCCACAGACACCGTAACTCGATGGGATTTCATGACTAAGTGACCATAAATGGCATTACGCCGCAGCTGGCAGCACCGATCCTGGCTCAGCAATCACAGCCAGGTCCCCGGGAGCAGCACCCAGCCTCCCGTGTCAAAGGTTTCCAAACACACTGCACGTTTTCTTCACCTGGTACGCTATTTACTGGGTTTCAAAAGACAATAGAAGTGTTTCGTCTCGATTGATGAAGTAGTCATTAAGCCTCTCCTTTCGTTACTGTGATCTCTACCAAGAGAAGCAAAACCGAGACAAGTCGTTCAAGTCAAAGCATGAATTCAATGGATTGCGTCATGGATTGCATTTTCCTTATTCAGCAGCTTTATGGAAAGCAAAGAAGTTCTGCATTATACAAATATTGGCTAGGACATTTGATACAACTTGTTCTGAGTTTTTCCATGTTCTTTTTCCTCCTACCTCTGTTATCTAGGGAAGACAGCAATATGGGAGCACGCAGCAGCAGTTCAGTCCAAATCGGACAGAGGGATGTCTTTAGCAGAGAAATCTCTAGAAATATGCTGAAAAATAGAAGACTTGTCCTGGAATTTGTACTGAAATTTATCATTTGAAAGTCTATTTAGGCAACAGTTGCTTGCAGTAGCAGTTGTGTCTGGGGCATTTTTTTCATCTCTCTGTGTCTGGAAGAATATGATTTTTCTTCTGTACATAGAGGTCTTGCTGCATTATATATGTATCCAGAAGCTGAAACTGGTGCTGAAAGCAGCCATCCATCTGGCAAACACAGTGCTTTGCCAGAACTTACAGCGCTGCTCTTGCTTTGGATCCCAGGGAGACTTGCAGCTGGAATTTAAAGCTCTGGTTTTCACACAGGCTGTAAATGGCCCAAGAGTAAGGCTGCTCGTGCTTTTTGCTATCCTGTGGCAGCTGAAATCAGGAGAGACAACCAAACTGGAATCCATTTAGCACTTACTGGAAGAGCAAGCACAGGGCATTCCCTGGGAGTGTCTCTCATGCAGGAATTCACCTCATTTCTTTGTCCAAAATACCCTCGCTGCTTGTTCCTATGGAAATGCTGCAAAGTTCATCTATTTTTCTAGGTTCATCTGTTTTTCTGATCGATAAACTGCCACAGGGTATTTAATTTTACTTCTAATTTGTGAAGTTGGTTTTAAGTGAAAAAATGTATACTCACAGCCATGGATAGACATCTCTCTCTTTGCAAAATCTGAATAAAAGTTGTGTTGGTACCCGAGGACGATGCCTGGCAGTGCAAACATCCCCATGGCAGCGCCTGCTCTCAGCCAGACCCCCACCGAGCACCAGGAATGCTGCGCTGTGGGTGTCCGAGCGAAACATAGCTTACCCAAATAAATGTGACTTGACATATCAAACACGACGTTGAAAAATAATTTGAAATAGCAACTCATTTTTAAAATAACTCAGGATCTGATTTCATGACCTGGGAAGTCAGATCCTATACAAAACCACACAATGCTCCAGTGTGCAGCTAATCACGGCTTCCTGCCCGTATCAGATACCGCAGGCACAGTCCTCATTAGGCATTTTCTGTGCTTACTTCCAGCTTTACCTACTGCTTGTGTTTGCGTTCAGAGTAACCGGGACTCTCTTCCTAAGACGGAACGCCCATTTTTCTCAGGGTTTGAGCTTCTTTTCTTGTGCTTCTATTCCGTGAGTTGGAGTTCGCAGGAGTGATGGTGTAAAATCAGAATAAAACACCTCACATCTGCCAGAGCTCATGGACTGCACAGAATTCCAGGTGTTCCCCGGTTACTCTTTGGGAGTTGTTTTAACCTGGGTACAGATGAATAGCTGTGTTTGACTGCAGAGGAGTGGCCAAGCTCCTCCTTGGGACAGCTGGATGAAGCGTAGGAAGGAACGCTTTCCAGGGGAACAGTGTATATTTTTTAAACAAACCAAAGCCCTTCTGTGTGACATAAACAAAACTGTTGACCTACGTGCAGCCAAAGGGGGAGGACATTCGGCCCTCCTGGCACCCGCCCCGGGATGCGGCAGCCGCACGGATGAGAACGCCGGTGTACGGAGTGAGTGAAAACACGCACATCCCGGCTAGTTCAGAAGAAAGGCACGATGCTGCGCAGTGCTCATTATCTACCGTCCCCGCTGTGGTGTTCTCATGATGGTGAATAATCAACCAAAAAAACACTTTAAATGGATTTGCTTTCTGCAAAAGGCTGAAGTCACTCTCCTTTCTTTTTTTTAAACATTTCTCACAAAAATATCCCCAGACAGAAATCTTGCATAAGAAGCCTTAAGTCTACTGACTCATTTTGAAAGCTACTTTATTAGCCCCTACGCGGGCTGATAAGCCTTGGCTGGCGCGTACGGACACAAGGGCCGTGCATTGTTCTGCTGCTCAGCCCGGTGCGGTGCTGGCAGCCTGGTCCTGATCCAGCCAAGCAATCAGAGAATTCAACTTCTTCCATAAATGCTTGTATGTGTGAGGCCATATATTTGGGGGCATTTCTTTGCTCGAAAGGGAGCTAACCTTTTAAACATGTTGCAGAACCAGAAGGAATGGCAGAGGCCTCTGTGGGCAGCATCACGTTGATTTGGGTGAGAATTAGGAATAATAAAGGGTGGAAGAGAAGCACTTGGACCCGGCCAGCAGTCACCAGCCTCAAGCCACCGTTCCCCCATGTACTTGTTAGTCAGTTCTGCTGTTAATATATTGCAGCATAACAATGTGCCGCGGCTGAGCTCTGCCCAGCAACACCCTGCGAGGAGGAAAGGCGGAGGCGGGTGCGGGGCTGTAAGAAGCACCAGCCGGGGGGAAAAGGGCAGGGTGTTGCCGCTGTCCCAGAAAATAATGGGAGACACCACCCTGGGGTGGGCGGGAGGAAGGCGGCAGCTCGGGAAACGCTGGGCTGTGGGTGCTGGCACAGCCCCCAGCAGGAACTGGGGGGCTGGGTGTCCAGGGACGGCTCTGCGGGGTTTGTCCAGAGAAACTGGAGCCCCCAGACGGGAGAAAACAAGGTGAGAAGAAAGCTGAGCGGATCACCCATCCCCACAGCACGATCTGGGCCTTACCTATTCCCAGGAGCTTTTCTAGGAATAAGCTTTTCCTAAAAACTCTGAGATACCCCCGTGGGGACTCCCGCTCTGCTCTGGCTCTGCCCTTGTCTTCCAGGGCAAAAGCTGCAATTCCCATGTTCCTGCTTGGCTCGCTGTAAAATGGGGATAACGGTGATTCCTGGTTTTTGCGAAGCAACTCCAAAATCATCAGCTAAAAAAAAGGCAATAAAAGGTATGCTACTGGGAGAAGATGGCATCAGAAAGGTGTTACTGGTGGAGCTGGCTGGGCAGCTGGCGTCTCTTGCTCCTTGTGTGCCTGACAGAGACCTGAAACAGGAGATAATATCAAGAATGAGCCCGGTCACAGGCTGTCTGATTGACAAGGACAAAACAGTAAAAATAGATCCTTTTCATCAAAGAACAGCATATTTCAAAGGGCAATTCAGCCACACTGCAGTAGTTGGCACTGCACTGCACGTCAGCCATCTGGTACAGCGCTCCCAGCAAGGAACCTTGTCTTTGTAAATTCATTGTGGCTTCCCTGCGGGTTAAAACACCAACAGAGAGGCTGGTATGACACAGAGGGGAAAAAAGGAGCCCCACCAAGCCCAGTCCTGCTGATCGGAGTGAGCAAGAGCAAAATGTAACAGGGGAACAAGGTTAGGGCATGGCTTGAGACCCTTTTTTGAGGGTGGTCACTATGCCTTAGTCCCAGCTGCCTCATTGCTGCAATGGTGTTGTTAGAGAAGGGAGAGGGAAGAGTGAGATGTAGATACAGCAGCCTCAGGTAAGTGGTTTTATCTTTAAAGCCAGGGTGATAACATGGGTTGCAGCAGGATGGAGGCGATCCAGCTGGGGCCGGTCGTGCTACATGGGAGCCCTGCGGGGGCCTGGCAGCAGGGACCCCACCGGTGCCTGGGCAGGGCTGTGGGAGCCCTGCAAAGCTCTGGGTTATCATCGCTGCCCTCTCGGAGGCACTGTTTTTGCCCTCTCGGAGGCACTGGCTGCTTGCATGGCCCAGCAAGGTGGCTGCCCAGGAGCCTCCGATAGCCTTCATTTGCTTTTGGCCTCTTTGAGGCTCGAGCCTGGGGAGGGAGGTGGCAGCAGCTCCTCTGGGGACCAGAAACCCCCCCACCGCTTTGCAACACGTGCCAGCAGGGCCAGGCGTGCCCACAAGAAGCCCCCTTCTGCTTTCCGCATGGCAATGGTCTTCTGGATAGATCTCCTTTTTGTTGAACTTTGTACGTAAAGCTTTTCCTCTGTTCTGCACGGACTTTAGTCCTTTTGGCACCAGCCATTGCTGGCTGGCAAGCTCCTGGTATGACTGTGTCTTAAAGCGTCGGGCTGAGCGGCGCGCGTGCCAGCACACCTGCGTTATCTCCATCTCTCTGGGAGCAGTAGCTGGGAAGACTCCGCAGCGAGAGCCTTCGCTCCTGTGAGAAAAGCACAAATCTGGCTGTTAACCCACTGGTGCTGCCGGTGCCCGGCTGGCACG
>NW_009195523.1:0-415 GCF_000690835.1 Fulmarus glacialis | reverse complement strand
TGGTGCGCCTGGCCACGTGCAAAGCCGGGGAGGCCCTGGCCCACTGTGTTTTCTGTAGTCCTCACAGCAGAAGTGAATTTTCCTTCTGCAAAGCAATAATCCTCTCTCTGGTTCCTTGACAGCAGCAATTTCCAGTAGCAAAGTGGGGGGCGTGATGAAGTGGTTGCAAATTGGTGAAGTGCGACTGGAAAGCGGCTTCGTCACTTTACTCCAGCCTAGAAGGCTCAAGGCAGGACAGCAGCGGCTGGTGCAGCTCAGTTTCCCTTCCCGGCAAATCCCAACCCCTCCGGCAGCTCTTAGAAATACTAATTAGCACAAAATCCGTTTAGCTGCCGGCCTTGTAGGACGAAAGGATACATTAAAGGCAATCACTGCCCCAAAGGACTCTGCGAAGGGGACTTCAACCCGGGGCTGG
>NW_009195522.1:0-20801 GCF_000690835.1 Fulmarus glacialis | reverse complement strand
CCCCCGTTCTCCTTGAAAGATAGTCCCAAAATATATTGTTCCAGTACTCTGGGCCTTTTGCCTCATTTCCAGCCTGAGTTTATTTATAATTGTTTTCTCCCTTTTTGTTCTTGTACAAACATTGGCTTTTAGCCTAAATGGTAATTTTTCTTCTGGCTTTCATCCTCCTACTGAATATCTTGATAACCACACGCCCTTTTGACTTGTTTAGCCTCAGATAACAAGCTCTAGCTCTTTGCAGAAGGTGAGCCCCCTGCTTTCCTTATTCACCCAGCAGAGATTTTGTGTATTTGTTTTAATTTGAATTTATTGATCTTGAACATAGGTAATCAAAACTGAGTATTCCAGATCAGCATCACCAGTGTCTTGTAGGAGAAACATCTCTGTTTCTACTGGAGTTACCTTTTCAACACAGTCACCTCATTTTCTGGCTAAACTACTTCAGTAACTTACAATCCTGCTGTTATGTAGGACAGTGTATTTCCACCTTAGTTCTTTGCAAACTTCTAGCTTTCATCAGAAGTTTGATATCAGTACCAGAGTGCATCACCTTCTATTATCTATTACTGAATTTCATCCCATTTCTACTAATCCAGTCCTAACAAATTATTTTTATACAATACCCTACCCTGTATTGACAATGCTTACAGATTTATATTGTCAACAGATACAATCCACATTTTTACTGTATTTCTACCAGGACCATTAATGACAATATTAAAGAAGTTCAGTGCCAAGTTCTTTTAGGAACACCCCTAGTAACTACTGTGCTACTGGATATTGCAGGGCTGCCTATTGCTCCTTCCCTTTTGGATAGCTTTTATCCCTCCAATAACTCCATTAATTTTGTCATCTGTAGTTTAACTATCAGTTTCTCCAGAGCTGAATTTCAGAAAGATGGTACCAAGTGTTTTCTTCATCTGCTAAACCAACTATAAAATAGCATCTCAATCTACATAGAGAACTTCATGGTATTTTATTTCCACCTTTCTCTATATTTAATTTATCCTTTTACTTGTTTTAGTACATCTGTGTATAAAAATCCGCCCTTTGCAAAACAAGACTTGAACAACAGGCCTACTTATTTTTTCCATTTAATTTAAAATAAATCTATTTGTACCTTTTTTTCTTCAAAGCTGGTTTGTTTTTTTTTTTTTTACAGCCAGATCCTCTCACATACCCCACTACTTATCAAAATTAATTTTAATTAATGTCACCTTTTGCAGGTTCACAGCCTATCTAACTAACAATTTGCTGGCCAGCTTGCACACAATATCCAGGCCTTACCATATTCTTAGCATTTGTTCTTTAGTCTGTACCTACAAAGTTGAAGATCCCATAACATTTATCTGTCCAAAAACATTACAGATAAGATCTTCATCTATATTTATATATCCAAAACTGGGGTTATAATATATAATTGTTTATTCTATGTTACTCCAATCAAAACTTTTCTACTTTTTTCTCTAATGATTCTGAAGTTAAGAATAGTATTTCTTATGGCATGGGTCAGGCCAAAAGTCCATTTAGCTTGCTACACAGTCTCTGACTGTGTCTACTGCCAAATGCCTAGAGGAAGAGTTTAGGAACAAGCAGGAATAGGGCAAGTACAAGGTGTTTTCCCTTGGTATATCCCACCAGGTTTTAGGATTTTGCAGACAAGGATCTTTCTAAACCAGAAGTTGTGTCTGTTTCCTTGTGTCTTATGGTATTTCATAGATCTTCGCTTTCATCAATGTAGCTGTTGGTTCTTGGCATCTTCTATACCTCAGCAACCCCAACATCTTGCAATGAACTATAAAATTTAATTATGTATTCTCTGAAGACATTCTTTTTACCAACAAAGTTTTCATTCATTTATTTCCCCCAGCCGGGTATTAAGACAGATAAGGAAAAGTCATTTCCTGTGCACCTTTACTGGAAATTGCATGATTCTTCCCTGGATCTCTTCTACCCCGGTAAACCCTTGCTTAAGTAATGCATGACATTTGCGATGCCTTTGCATCAATTTAGTTGCTGTTATCCTTTTCCATACCTTTTTGAATTCTACTGTGTACGCCTGGAATTAGCCCAGTCGGTATCTAGCACGGCAAAATGACTCGCTCCAGCTCTGCTGCAGTGGTTGGCCACTACAGTCCTGTTCTCACAGGGATGACTGCTGAAGAGCCTGAAGCACGCAATATGCCAAAGGGGGTGACGCACCTCTGAATAGTGTGATCATCTGCAAATGGGAATACTGAGAAGAATTATTTTCTTGCATTTAAGTAGAATTTCCCCTGCTGCAACTTGTGTTCATTACCTTTTGCCATGCATCACCGAAGAGAATCTGGCTCCAGCTCCTGTGCAAGTACCTACAGAGAATTGAAGATTGCAGTAAGAAGCTCCTATAGTCTTGTCTTCTTTAGGCAAAACAAAATCAGCTTCTTCAGCCTCTCTTCACACATCATATGCTACAGCCCCCAACCACCTCTGGTACACAGCAGAATTCCTTCTAAGAGCGGCCACACCAAATTAGACCATAGTCTATGTAACCCACTTTCAGTCTCTGAAAGCGAATACTCAGAAAAAGAGAAGTTGGAAGTGGTATTTCTCTAGTGTGTACTCAAGCACCCAGTAATTTGTGGAGTAAACACATCCCGACACACTGGTTGTATCTTTGTGTTCAAAAATTTTTGATTTTTTTTTTTTTTCCCCTCTTAACCCTTTCCAGTCATGTTGTACCTGCAATATTCCAAACGTGGCCTTCACGGCACTTTCACCGTTCAGTGCAATTCTACATACAGGCTCTTCAGGATGCGTGCATGATCACCCTGAATTAAAATTAAAAATTTGTAAGTATGGGATTTGACAGTAACATTTAAAAGCAAATTACTATTTTTCCTCTAATTATGCAGTCACAGAAAAGCAATACATTCTTAAGAAGAAAACTACAGGCCTGGAGGGATGTTAACAAGCAATATCATGAAGATCATCATATTTCAGTAGAATTAAGAAGCTTTGTAAGACCCTACTTGCTTTATTGCTAGTCCCCAATATATAATGGAAATGCCATTTTTATTTATTCCCTAGTTTAGATCATCACATACTTCCACGATGATAAGCTGCTCAGGTCAGAGGCCACATCTTCCAGTGGTGTTATTCAGAGCATTGCAATTTTTCCTGTCACATGGAGAACATGGGTTGGATTGCTGCTTAAGATTTATATTGTTGGCCTAAACCGTACCAAAGTTGCTACTAGGACTACAAGGAGAACTTGAAGAAATACAGAACAATGCTAGCTAATTTCAGCCTTATCCGTAGATCAGCTGGTTTTGATACAATCATGATCTGCTTGAAATCTTGTTCTAGTTTAGTTTGTTGACTCTACCCCTCTGCTCCTCCTTTTAACAAGATACTTACCAAGAGGTCAAGTACGAAGGTAAAAGCCTTCACCTCTGAAGTGATAATGGACAGCCGGTGAACAACAGTCTCAACAGTTGCTGCCCCTGGAAGCAGAAACTACTACCTTCTTAAAACCCTGCCAGATCCCGAGCAGTAAATAAACCCAATCACAAGATATAACAGCAAAATTCAGTTACATGGTGTTATGCTCTACATGTTATTCAACTCTGTAGATTTATTTATGTAAGTCTCTGCTCTTAGCTGATCATTTGTGTGATTTATGCAACTGCTCCATAGTAGGTAATAACCTGAAGCAGTAACTTGGTCATTACTGCTTCTAGCTATTTTTTCTGCATTGCTGTTCCAAATCACAATAGTAATAGTTTTCAATAATAAAGCAAAATGAGCACTCTTCCTAGTGAATGTTGAAATAATTGTGTTCCAGTTCTTTAGCAAAGACTAATGTAATTTAGTTCTTTAGCAAAGACTATGTGATTTATATACATATAAATGTTATAAATATATATTTAAATCAGAAGCAAAAAGCAGAACACTGAAGGTGCTTATTAGTAATACATATATACAGACTGAAAAATCTTCAGTTAGCTCCTCTGCTTTTTCTTTTCCCTCTTTACAGCCTTCTGTCCTGGAACACTGGCAGTGTGAGAAAGCACCAGTGCCACAGAAAGAAAAGAACACAAGAGAACAAAGGAAAGAGAATCCAAAAGTATTCCAGAAATACAGAGACCGTGCTACTGAAATTCACTCTCACCTTCAATCCCTTTACACCATTTCATCTAGAGCTGAAGAACGAACAGTACACTAGTAAAAATAAACACATGAAATGGTATTTAAACTCTGAAGTTGAGATGGTCAGTAGTTGAGCTAAAGTTTGCTGTATTTCCTCATCAGCCAGAAGGCTCTTAGGACACCCAGGCACTAGAGGGCTTGAGATAACAGCATTTGTTATTTTGTTACTTATTTTTAAAACAAAAAACCCTAGATGTCTTCTTGCATTTCAGTTGCTTTCTGTTTTATGTTTTTTTCTTTTTCTACAGTCACAATTTGTTTTGTGTTTGTAAGCTGAAGGATCATCTGCCAATGTTGTACTCATAATTTAAAAAAAAAAGCTATTCTTTAAGGGAAAAGGTCTTACAGACAGTAAGATAATCAAAAGATAAAGGAAGTCAATGGAAAGAGGGTTCCTTTTGTTATTTTTATCACAAGATAAACCAGTGCAAATAATTGGAAAATCCTTACGCATCATTTTAATTTCTTAATCTTTATAATTTCAGTGTTGCTTTTATCCTTGTGCAATGTATATGTTTTTGTTCAAATATATACTTTTTCATGTATATTGATCAGAAGGAAAGTACTCCCAAAACTTAATTATGCTTCTTATTTTTGCTTTTCATGAATATTCTAGCAAATTAGTTCTTCTGCAATACCTGCAAAAACGACTGAAGAAATATCCCTGGAAAGGTAAATTTAAACCTAAATATTTGAACTAAAACCTTGACTATATTCACCCAAGTAAGGGGCAGAAATGCAGTATGACTTATCCAAATAATACTCATCAATACAGCTCATACTTTATAACTTCATGCAAACCCACTCATATAAATACATCTAAAGAAATACTACCAGAATTCAGCTTCTTTTATGTTTTTGCACAGTATTTGAATTTCATGGGTTTTAAGCTTTCACATACCTTTCATTGTCTCTATTTATTTGTTTGTAGCTATTTATACTGGAAAACTTATAAATGTTTATGATAGAGCTGAAGAAAACCCAGCATTCCAGACCTGTTTAAAATGTTCAAGAGGGTAGAAAGGGTGTTCAGAAGCTCCTTTTAAACTTCTTTTATCAACTGTTGTCTTTGTTTTTTTAACTGAATAAGACTTATCATATTTTTGCATAACTTCAGAGCACAGCAGTTATTACATACCTTTTATCTTACTGGATTTCAATAACACTTAACGTTTCTTATAATTTGGCTTCCCTCACTTGTGCCCTCTACAGCTTTCAGGTATGCCCAATACTGTCATGCTATCTTTGTCTGCTAGTGAGAAGGCACACATTTACAGAGAAATTACTGTATCTTGCAAACTGAGATAGTCATCCATAATGTCTGATATTCCTGTAGATGGAACGGGCAGTGTGCCCAAAGAAGCAAGCAAGCCTCAATTATTCAGCTTCAGGCTGAATTGAGAGAGATAACAACTAATCCCCCATTCTGTAAGCACCAGTTGTCACAATCTCGTTTGAGCTCTCAGTCCTGGGGAGTTAGCGCTACAGCATCGAGCTCTAATGACGATCATGTGCAACAAAAGCGTAGGTTACAATTGCAAATGAAATAAAGGCGAGTGCATGTTCAAGATGGTATTTTAAAAAAATCAAGATTCATGACTTCTACTTTTGGTAAGACATCCTGTAATTGTTGTATTTTCCTCCTCCACCTACTCTCATTGTGCGTGGATGAATACACATATAATTAAAAATACCTTGCTATGCGTATTTAAAAAGACAATACCCTGATAATTACACGTAAGGAACAAACATATATGCTGAATACATGTAGGAAATCTGAACAACTTGCTTTATTTTAATACTTACTTCTATTCTACCAGGAATCTTTCAGGCTTCACATTCGTAATAGTTTGCAGTGTAGAAAAGACAGAGAGAATTCATAACCTCATATAAAGCTTGTAAGTCATATCACCCCCAAAAACTGTATCAAATACACCAATTTGTCTGCTACATTGACCTACCAGTAACTAAAATTTTGGCAAGTATATATACATTTTTCCACAATGCCAAGGTGTAGTCTGGCATGTAAAGCCCACAAATCCAAACATTTCATTTCTTCCTCTGTTTCTGTCCACATCTGGAAAGGGCTGAGCTTACCCAAACATGCATGTAACCTCTAAAATTGCGGTAAAGAATGTTAGTGCCTCTGAATAAACATCTAACAAAAGACTTTTACAGTTCTGTAAGCACTGGTGAAGACAACAGCTGAACAGGGACTTTTTACTCACTTTTTTTTTGATAGTATATTTCTTATACTGGTAAAGTATAAGCTGACAGTTGTTTGTGTTATGCCGGAGTCTATTAACATTACATTAATATTTTGTTTTCAACAGAATTCCTTAGTTCAGAGTATATGGTCCCTATAAAGTTCAATTCTCTTTCTAGCAATCTTTGAAAGTATGATACTGTGCTGGGGAAGACTGAACATGTTTTTCTGGAATTGTTTCCTAGCCCAAGGAAGTTATACAGCTTATTATGTTGTTCCCATCCCAGGATAATTATGCAGAAGGTTCTGTGGTGGTTTGGTTTTGGTTTGGTTTGGGGTGTTTTGTTTTGGGTTTGATTTTTTCTTTCGCATCATTGCTTTTTGTTTGAGAGAGACCGATGTGCGTATACAAAATTTCTTCTGGCTGTTTGCAAAAGAGACACATCCCGCATGCAAGACCACTGGTTTGTAGACAGGCACTAAATATTAGACTGCAGAAAGTTTTTAAGCTTTCAGAGGATACTAGCTGCACTACCACTCACTGAATGCTATCAAAATAACATGATACCTATCTAGATTTTTTTTTTTTTTAAATATGTAGCATAGTAATGTATGTAACATAGTAAGCTATGTTATTTTGACCCCAGGCAGGAATGTCTTTTTGTAAGCTATGTTGGAGGTTTGGGGGACAGATTCTTCTTGATCAGTTGAAACACTATACGAAGAGTGTTACAGTTTTGTACAGAGAGGAAGTGAGGTGAAGGAGGGGTGTAAAGAGAGGTGTCTTCCAGCTTTCCATTCTCAAGCTTTCTGTCTAAGCAAAACAGGATTCCCAGGCTGAAAGACAGAGAAGCATAATTTTGGTTACATGGCAGTGGCTGCAGCAGGGCTTTGCAGGAGTAGCAGGTTCTGCTGCAGCTCCGGACATTTTGCCAGGCAGAGGTGGATTATAGAGCCTCTGCAACGAAAAGCCCAGCCACATACACTTACCCAAACTGGGACTCTTCCTGGCGCTTTTGTGGGATGCAAAGTTTGCAAAAGCCTGGAGCAGGCTGCTAACTTCCCAGAGTTGTTTTGATCTTCATTGAGTCTTTCCAAAGGAAACTTCAGGAAGGAACAAACGCCTGCATGTTCAGCCCAAAGCCCCGTACCTTGGAAGCAGGTATGTGAGCAGCTTTGCTGCTACAAGGCGCAGCCTGATCTTGCAATAAACTCATCTGCAAATGAAGTGGCAGATGGCTGAACTACTGCACCTGAAGAGCCGCTCTCTGTGCCCCTTAGTGTTGGAATGCCTGACAGCTGTGAAGAAGGGAAAGCTGCCGAGATGTTGCGCTGGACAACCTACATGCACGGTGCCAATGTTTCAGCAGCTTTTGCTTTGGGCAAAAGGAGAGTGCTTACTTCACTATCAGAAAATCAACATTTCTCGCAGGTCAGTGCTTCGCTCTGAAGTCCCATTAAGCATGAAGTTGCCTATCCCACATGGTTTAGATAGCTGTGGTGAATGAATGCTAATGAGTAATGTTGATGGCGATTTAAATCCATTTAGGGGGAACTCAGTAACCATTCTGTCATACCTCCTGGAAAACAAAAAACATGCATCTTTTGCATCCCATGGGCACAGAACAAACCTGTGTCCCCTTCCGAGTAGGAAGATCCTCTAAGCCTGCTTCACACGAGAGCGCCAGTGTGGAATAAGGAGCTGGATGAGAAGTCCCTGTAGGTTTTACAGCTACACAGGCATCATTTCACAGGTTGAAGCCAAGATGCACTTACCTTTCAGCATGTAGTTTTCCTTTTAAGTATACTGAAATTGCTGTTATGTTCCAAAATAAGGTGCAGCTCAGTAAGTCTCCACAACTGAGCAGAAATCTAAAGCTTCCAATTTCCTTCAGTTAAAAGCTGACAGCACACGTATTGCGTGTTTTCTTGCTTTTCTTTATATGAAACCCTCCATCCACAGCAATCTTCCTGTATGTTTACTCCTAGCTTGACTTTATCTCTTCCAGTATTGCCTAATCAAGGTGCAAACTGCACTGCACATTGAAAATAATTTCTGTCCCACTTTATCCTTTGTGACTCCAATCTCTGACACTTTGTACATGCCTGTTTGTAGGAAAGCGTTTCCTATTCTTCACAATACCTATTTCCCTGACAGAGCTGATAAAACCCAATAGACTAAAAAAAAGAAATCAGATCTGAACGATCATGTTTTTAACTGTAATGCAAAGAATAATACTTAGAAAATAAAGAACATTTGCAATACTTTAAAAATTAAGTCCTAGGATGTTTCATATGCAAAACAGACAAAAAAATTTTCCATGCTCAAAGATTAACCTACAATTGCACACGTTGTCCTTCAGCAACTGCACTACCCATAAGCATCCAGTTGTCTCAACTATATGCATGTATATCCAATTAATCCTTACATCTATATGTATTCACCTCTAACTCTTTATGCATATACTCACCTACAAAAGATCCAAAAATTAATCTGACAAATGCAGGACTTTGCACTGAAATTATATGCACATATGTGTATAATACTTAATATGCTTATTGCAGTTGTACATCTAAGTTTGAACTATTTCTGTACATATACAAAGATGATATAAGACATCTCTTCAGGTTTCTTCAGCAAGGACAGCAATTGCATTGTATGAGAAGAGGGCTACAAATTATTTTAATATGCCTGTCCCATCCTTGGCAATTCCCAGTTTTTGTGTATTACTAAAACTGGGAGTTCTGAAAAGGGATGACATTTGTGGTGTTCTTGCACATGAGGATGGCAGGGAGAGGAGAAAAGATAGGTTGAATTGAAACGGGAAAGACACCTGTTGATTGTTCTCTTCTTGCTGCAAGCAGACAAAGCCAAAATTATTCTCTCTCCGATAGCATTTGCTCAGAGGAAAACTATTTTGATTATTTTTCAGAAGTTATGCCACTTCAGTTTACTGAGTAATTTTTCCCATGGGAGTTTAATTTTAAAATGGTTGACACATCATAACAGGCTAAATACAACTCAGCACACGGACATTAGTCAAAACACTTGTTCTTACTAAAATTTCTTTAAAAGAGACAAAGGGGGCATAGTACCCCAGACTGAAAGACAGACTGAAAGACTTACCTCCAGCATCTTTCAGTTTACATTAATCTGATTATTTTAGTTAAACCTGATGGCATCTCTTAGCATCAATAAATCTAACTATTCTTGCTAGTCCCTAAAGAGCAGCTACTTGGATGGTCAAGATGAGAGCAGCGTGACAGAGGGTCAACTGCAGAAATCGAGAATGTGCCTTTCCTCCCCTCTTCAATTTACAGACCGAATGAAAGCGGTGTGGCAATGGGATTCTGGGAGCTCTTGATATAAGAGAGAGGAGAATCCAGGCCTGCTCCATCAGAGAGAAAGTACCTTTCCTTACTGCTTAGTTCCTTCCATTTTCAAATGAATGTTCCTTTGTATCACCCAGAACAATGACTAATTCTTTCGTAAAACAAAGGTTTGGAAGGAAAACTTAATATGCAAGTTAGTGTTTCTATAAAGGTCAACATACCAGCTATTTTAGCTACAAGTAACCGAGTTATTCACAGACAAGGTAAACCAGCAATTTTCAAGGTGTGGTCAACAGATTCCTGGCAGATCTTCACTACACTGCACTACAGGCAGCACTTAAAACTTCCGTATGAAGAACGGCGGCACACCACGTACCTGTTCCTGTCTGCAGCTTTTAAATCATGTTTTTAAAAACACACTTCCCCCCCCCCCCCAGTTATTACCATGCAAACAATTGTTGTGGTAACATTACAAATGATACATAATAAAGAAAAGGTCCATGCAAGGACTTCAACCATTTAAGATCCCTCCCACAGAGATAAATATTGTATCTTATAGCTGGATTACGATTTACTGCCCGAGGCAGAAAGTTGAGCAGTTACGGAAAGGATTAAGTTTAAACAGTAGAGTTGCTAAGGAATACTTCGACATCATGAAATAAGACAAAACATGAAGAGCAAGAGTTAGATTTAATCATTAATTAAACTATTACTGAACCCAGCTCTTACACTTCTTTTCTTTCTCATAATTAAGGAAAACATCGGGTTTAGGTAATTGGTAGTATATTTAAACAAAAATATATGCATTGCACAAGGATAAAAGCAACACTGAAATTGCAAAGATTTTCATTTCATGTAAGAAATTACAATGATGCATTAGTGGAAAAGTGTAAATGGGAATATTTTAGTAGTCAAAATAAATATTTAATAAAAACCACACACCCATGACAAAGTATCAAAACAACAGAACTTAGTATTTGGAAGGATACTATCTACATTTCCTTGTGTTAAACATTGCTAAATCCAGTGGCTTAATTATTATCACACTGCCTTCAGCAAACATTGCTTATATAGTGTTGTAAAAAGTCATAAGAATAGAAATACTGTTCCAATGACAGAAATAGTAAAGCCAGTTTGCTATAAACAAGGAAGAATTTAATACACCAGGAGTCAATCCACAGCCACTGATTTCAAAGCCAACAAGGACTACTGCATAGCATACTGGTTACTGTACCAAAAGTGCATTTATCAGCATTCAATGAACTGGGGAAAAATTGAGAAACCCACCCTTTTTTATATAATTTTTAAAAACAACCGGATGATTTACAGTTGAAGAAAAAACACACATTTCCTTTAAAAGTAAAAGCATAGTCTAAAGATCTTAAGAGCACCGTAGGATTTCTATCAGGTAAAACAGTACAAACCATTAGCATTGTAAGTAAAGAACAATTAAAAGGTTATTATATCATTCCATATTTAGAACACAACTGAAAATTTTAGTGTGTTGTTGCATCCTCCTATACTACAACCAGTGGCATTTTGAAGACTTTTTGTTACGTTCTGGAATCAAATAATGCAAAGAAAAATTCTTTTTCATGTATAGCAGAAGTCTAGACAGATTTAAACTGATGATGTGTAAACTGAAATGTAGATAATGGTAATACAAACAGATTTATATCGGGGAAAGCAGCAGTGTCTGGCTTACCCCATTAATTCTTCATTCAGTTCTTTCACTGATTCTTTGAAAGTAGTGTTACTGAATATCCCTGACTACCAATGATTTTTATGAGTGCTATTTTCTCACAATTAGGATTTTGCATTTAAGATTATTCTCAACCCTTCATCCTTCGATTCCCACCCATCCCCCACATCATATTTAAAAGTTGCAGTTTTCTCACATAAAGCATTGTAATGCCTTTTGCTGTTTGCTAAGTGATACGCAGCCAACATTATTTTTAATTTCAAAGCACTGAGACCACTTTCCAGTTGGATCACATGTCAAACAATAATTAAAAATAGTATTCTCCCCTTATTCTATTGTGACATGATAAAGACTATTCACCATTTAATATACGTTCAATCTCTTCTAGTCTTTTCAAAGCAGCAACTCTCTTTTTCTCAATGTCTTTGATTTCTTTTGTAGATTTTTTGGGAGTCTCTTTGTCCATATTGGTTTTCTCTGTTCGTTTCTTATTTTTTGAGTGCCCTTTATTGTTATCAACTGTTGTTTGGGTGGTTTTCTGCTCATTTTTTACTTCTTTCAAATTTTGAATTTTTTTTTTTTCTTCTGCAGCTGCAGTCCCGTCTGCTGGAAGTGATGACTGTTCCGTAGCACTCAGTGATGCAATTTTACTTCTAACTATGCTTAGATGACGCTGAATATAGTCTTCATGAGGTGCCAGTGCTAGCGTTTCAACCAAACATTTTTCCGCTTTTCTTAAGTCTCGTTCTTCGAAGTAAACCACACAAAGATTATGTTTTCCTTGTACATTTTTGGGATCCAGTTCCAAAATTTTTTCAAAACACATTTTTGCTCCAACGATATCCTTCTTTTGGTTCATAAGGATATCTCCTTTCAAAATCAGACCTTTGGTATGATCAGGGTAGTATCTCAGCAGGTCTTCCAGGACAGGCAAAGCCATCAATTCTTTTCCTGTCTGAGAATAAAGCAGTGCCAAATTGAACAAAGCACTTCGGAAGTTTGGTTGTAACCTTATGGCTTTCTTCATCCATGCCTCTGCTTCCATATCTTTTTTGTCATCCATTGCCAGCATGCCCAAATTGAAGTACCCATTTGCATCCTGTGGTTCTTCTTTCACATAATGTAGCAGTCTTTGTTTAGCTTCAGGTCTAAGCCGAGCATCACCTAAATGACAGAAAACACATTTAATTCCAGATTTATTGTGAAGGATTTTTACACCAGGCCTGTAAAATACTAAATTTTATACAAATTAAAATGTAACATCTTTAACACAACTGTTTAAAGGGAAAGGGTTTAAAATGCTACTTTCTATTGTTGCTGTGTAACAGCAAAAGTAAATGACATCTACCTTCTTTATAGAATGAAATACTTACAGTTGACTTGTAGCCAAAGTCAGCATCATTATTCTATTATCTGTTGAATTATATTTAGGTTTGGTTTAACAGATACAAAAGGTGTCTCTACAAGTTTAAGAGAAGTTATTTTCATTTACTGTAGAGCAACTGGAATGCAGAGATGATGTCAGTTCTGACAAACCAGCTCTTACAGAGGCCAGCTTGGGAGTGGAAGATCTCATTTTGTTAGATTGAAAAGAGTTTAAAGACAGAGATCACATAGGGTGACTTCAGATGTAGCCAGGCTAAAATATCTTCTCACACCAAAACAATAAAATCTGTAACTCCCATATTTTAATTTGCATCAAAGTTTGAAAAAGATATAGTAAAATAATCTTATCTGACAATACCATGATTAGCTAAACTAGCTTGTGGTCTGTGCTATTTTTCTGAATGCTCCAGTGAACATATTTTAGTAAGGAATTCCAGGCACAGACTTACTGAAAGATGGGGGAGCCAGGAGCTGGTTTTAACTGCCTTCTTTCACCTCCTGAAACAGTGCTGCACCTTCCAGTATGAAGGTGAATTGAATACTAGATAGCTAATGCTTCTGCTTGTTTGAAGCCCCTTGTGCTTCTACAGACAAGAAACAAGGCATTCCTTGTACTACCTAACTTACAATGTGAGAAGAGATGGAGTATAATCCATTTGCATCAGTTCCAATCAACTCTGCATTACCTCTTTCTTAGGGGTAGCTTACCATCCCAACAAAAGGGAAACAAACCTTACTAGTCACTTGCCAAATACTCTTTGCAACAGCCTGAATTCACAAAAGACTTATGCTTACGCATACAACTAGAAGCTATACATATGAAAAAAATAAACTCATGAAAGTCCAACTTAATTCATACTAATTAGCAGTATTACAGAGGAACCTATGAAAACATTCACATCTCCTAGGGCTAGATTTAAAGCCCACAGAAGTCAGCTATATTTTTTAGTAAATGAAGAATGAAATCAATCAATATAAATGCAAAACATAGATATTACACATTTTACTAAATATGATTTTTTTAAGATTATATAGGCACAATTTTGAAGATGTTTTTGTAACACTTCTTTATATGTATAAGATGTTATATTGTAAAATAGCACTTGTATGAAAGATGTTGATCAGCTAAGGTATATGTACATTTTGCACAAATTCCATACGCTACCAATAAATTACAAAGCTCACTATTATAATAACCAGTTTCTTCTTTGATAATGTTATGAACTTCTGCTTTCCAAAAATAAAACAGTTCATTAAAAAGAAGTTAAATAATATGGATCTATAAATGCAAATATATGATATTTATATAAGGGACAACTAACATACCAGATTCCTGCATTAGCAGTGCTGAGTTGAATAATGCCAGTTTATGTGTTGGGTTGAGTTCTAGCGCTCGGTTGAAATTCTTCAGGGCTTCTGCTGGATCTTTCAGTTCAATGTAAACAATTGCCAAGTTGTACCACAGGTCTGCATTGGTTCTGTCTAGTTCTAGAGCTCTAAGATAAGCTTCCTTAGCTTTCAGAGGTTTGTTCATTTTCAAAAGTAATTCTCCCCTGTTGAAGAATAAGATTTAATCTTCAACTTTTATTCATACTAATATGAAAATAATTGACAGTTTTTTTTGAAATTTGCCTTCCTATAGACAGTAGATGTGAGATAACAGCATTTTTTCTTTTTGTTTGTTTGTTTTAAACACAAAACAATACAGGGCCTTCTTTACATACCATTCCCAAAGCTTTCAGCTCTCAAAAGTCTGTATACAACAAATGCAGATGCAGGACAAAAATAAAAAAAAAAGTGATCAAGGGTTCCTGATATTGGCTCTGTAATTACACTGCAACAGCTATAGTTAAGGCATCTTTGCACCTCCCTAAGTCCCAATGGGAATCACAACTAGTAAAACCGTGAACAGAAGCCTCAATACCCATGACCACATTACTCTTAACTGAAAATCACATAAATGTCAGCTAAATAGATAAGTCTTGCATGTTCTGGACCACTTTTAACAAAGAAGGATAAAGAAAGCTCCATGATTCAGACTAACCAAAAGCTTTTTAGTTCAAAACTAAACTAGGAGATTAGAAATTTGAGTTTGAGATTCATAAAGAAATCTGATGGAAGCATCTTGCTATACAATGTTTGAATACACAGCCTATGTGGAAACACACCATTTGAAGGAGGAATTTAAAAGAACAGGGCTTGTAATGAATAATTGATTATTGCCCCAAATCTTCATCTTCTCATTTAGAAATGAATCAGTTCCAGCAGCTTATTCAACTGTATGAACTAAATACTGTTCATAGCACTGCAAATACATAAATGTTTATTCAAGGATAAGTATCTCTAAAATTAGAAAAGATACCTGCTGATGTAAGCCTGCTTGAAATCTGGCCTCATACTAATTGCTTGTCGATATAATTGATCTGCTTCTTCAAGGCGAGATTCATTTGCTCGAATTAAGTTTGCAAGATTAATATAAACATTCAGATGGTTAGGAGCAACTCTTGCTGCGTACTTTTTACCTGGAATAATCTGTCAAAAAGTGTACAAAAACACAGATGAGTAAAAATAAGAAAGATAATCAGTATAGATCTCTGCCACGTTTGTTTTAGGGTATCACTGGACATTAGTGTGCATGCTTTTAATGATTACAAATAGCAATTCTTCTATCCCTGAAAATCATACCAAAATATAAACAGAGTATTTTTTCTTCTTTAATTCCATGAAGACATAGACGACTTTTATATATTTAAGACATCAGTTAATTAAGCTCTACTACTACCTAATTGGGCTCATGCAGATAGCCATTAGAAAAACCAACCAGCCTTTGCAAAACTTCCCCCATTCAGACAAAGAATATTTTCTAAAACCTAAACTGACATTCTATCAGACATTTTCATTCCTTTTTTTAACCCTCCAGCCTAAGATAAGTGTAAAGAAGATTTTACTGGCCACTAATATAGCAGATGAAAAATAGTTGTGAAAGATGAAAATGTTATGACCTTGCAACTGTAGTACTGTTTATACTTTATCCTTCTAGAATCTTCATACTGTTTCACAATACAAACTTTTTAATGCCATGCTTCTACTGAAGGGACTGATGATTTTTGTTTTAAGTCTCATTTTACCCACAGCTTTTGTTACCTTCATACATTCTTCAAAATACTGCTCTCTTTTTCTCCTAAAGAGCTAGAATAAGTAATATTTTCTATGTATAAATATAACTTAACAAATGTTAAAGGTAACAAAGCACATGTTTTTAAAAGTATGTTCAGGCAAAGATTTTTTTGTTGCTGCTGTGGCTGCCTTCTCCCACCTCCAAAGCTGCATTTAAGCCTTCTGTTGAGGGCTTAGAAACTCAGTCATCATCAATGTATTAGCTGTAAGTGAAAATAAACCCACTGTGACTAGAAACTGTAGGGGTGCATTTTTAACTGCTGCTTTCTTTTATACCCTCAATTTCAGCAAAAAAACCCCACAGCAGTATAAAAAGTAACTTAAAATAGTTTTAACAAAGAAGTTCCAAGTTAGCATTTTTTTTTTTAACAGCGATGATTGTATATAACCTACTCTTTTAAAAGCTAGGTTTAAAAAAAAAAACCCTAAAGTATACAGCAACACAGAGCTTCATGATAGATTTTTCATATTTTTCCTGAATGTAGGTCTGAAAGAGTTCCCTCCTGTGGTGGTAGATAAAAATAAAGCTACTAATTACCTGTGGCATCAATGATTTAGCAATCATATATGATTCTTCGGCTTCTTTAGTTTTGTTTAAGTTTTTGTAAGTTCTTCCTACATTCATGTGGGCACCAATGTCATCTTAATAAAGAAAAGAATGAAATTTCAAATACTTCCATGCACTGAGTATCATGAAAATAAATACCTATGCCTTAAGAGTAGCGTTAAGTACAGGTACTGCATAAAAACCAACAACAAAAAAACCCAATGCTATATTATTTTTCTTCTTGATTATGAGGCTAATAATTTAAGCATGAACCAAAGATGGATTATAAAGTTACTTGGGAAATGGTAAAAAATTTGAGGTGATACTTCCACGTATCTATCTTTAATCTCTTGCTATAGTACAGGCACACAAATTGAAAGTTATTTATTAGGCTTCTAAAAGGAAAAAGGAAAAGTTGTCCAGTACTACCGAGAACTTCTTTTGCAACAGTATGTAAAATAGAGTAAATGTGCACTTTGATACTATCTAGATCTTGTAATTTTTTTATACTCCTCCCTAGTTTTAAATAGGAAAATTAAATAACGTTTCATAAGAAATTACAGTTTAAGTTAATTCAGAAAGAATGTGTCCTGGTTTCGGCTGGTATAGAGTTAATTTTCTTCCTAGTAGCTGGTATAGTGCTGTGTTTTGGATTTAGTATGAGAATAATGTTGATAACACACTAATGTTTTAGTTGTCACTAAGTAGTGCTTACACAAGTCAAGGACTTTTCAGCTTCCCATGCTCTGCCAGGTGCACAAGAAGCTGGGAGGGAGCACAGCCAGGACAGCTGACCCAAACTGGCCAACGGGGTATTCCATACCATATGATGTCATGCTCAGCATATAAAGCTGGGGGAAGAAGGGGGACGTTTGGAGTGATGCTATTCATTTTCCCAAGTAACCATCACACATGATGGAGCCCTACTTTCCTGGAGGTGGCTGAAGACCTGCCTGCCGATGGCAAGTGGTGAATGAATTCCTTGTTTTGCTTTGCTTGTGCGCGCGGCTTTTGCTTTACCTATTAAACTGCCTTTATCCTAGTCCACGAGTTTTCTCACTCTTACCCTCCCAATTCTCTCCCCCATGCCACCGGGGGGGGAGAGAGCGAGCGGCTGTGTGGGGCTTAGTTGCCGGCTGGGGTTAAACTATGACAGAATGTCATCCAAATAATAGTTTTAAATGGAAAGTCTTTGCATCATTTTATAGATAGAAACTTTTCTGGAGGACTTTTTTTGAGTTTATTTCCAAAAACTATGGATTAATTAACTTAGTGTATGACATTGTTTGATGTTCAGTTGGAGAAAAACAGATCATTGAGGAGATTTTGTTAAGTAAGCTAAGCATACTGAAATACTAGGAGTGCAGAGTCACCATTCAATGGCAACTAGTCAAAGTTTTTACCTGGTTGCACTTGCGTGGCTTGTATGAAGAACTGCAGAGCTCTTTCAAAATTCTTTTCATTTTCTAATGCATGCCCCACATTGTTCCATAGTTTTGCATTGTTCTTATTTACCTAAAACCAGGAAAAAAGATACCAATGCATAAGGTATTAAGCTGAAATTACATAACAACTGATTTTCTTTTAACTATGTCTTAAAGATGTAAAAATGCACAAGCTGTTATATGTAAAGAATACTAAAACACTGCATACAGAATGATTACATTGAACTTGTTGCTCAACATTCATTTATTTTAGTTATTTGTCCCTAGAAATACCCAATGTTTTAAAATTCATTATAATTGTTATGGGATGTTGTACAAACTACCCTATCATGCCATATGCACATTGAAGAAATTACTCTATGCATCAAACTTTTTGTAGATTTTTGTACTGAAACAGATCATGCTTTCATTCAGGTAAGAGAATACATTCAACCGCTTTAATACAAGAAAAAATTATCATCTATTTCTTGCATATGAATTCCTATGTGTGCATCACACTGCTTTTAAAGCATTCCCAAAAGCAACTAATTAGATGTTAATACTGTCAATGTAGAAATAAAAATGGCACAACAAGCATCATTTCTCTCCATTTTTATCATGTTCTACTGCAGCTTTTTGAGAAGAACAGCAACACAAACTTCCCAATATCCCTTTCAAATATAATACAGTACCTTCAAAGCTGACATAAACAATGTGTACTCTGACTCCCAATCCCAGTTTCTGTGCAGTGTTTTTAAGGCATGAGTGAACAGTACTGCAGCCAAACAAACCCAAGAAATTTTTCTTAGCACGCTATTAAATAAAACAAAGATTTGTTATAAGCAGATAAACAATTCTAATTTATACTAGAGTAAGTATCTCATATACCAGGAGGCAAATAAACCGAGGAACATATTTGTGAATGGTATATTCAATTTATTTGCCTCATCGCCAAATGGCGCACTCCAAAATTTTAAAGGAAATAATGTCCAATTTCAAGTTAATTTTGTTATTTACCTGATTTTTTGTTATCACTATGCAATTTGCTTACTAAGAACAAATGCAATCCACATAATATAATGTAAACAAAAAATACAGGAAAATTATACTTCTGTTAGAGCTTATCTGTAATTTAAGGCAATGAACATGACCATGATGTCAAACAGTGAGGTTCTTCAAAACACTGTACAAAATGTTAAAAAATGAAAAAAGCAACTAAAATATCATCCCATCCTTTTGCTTCATATCAGACAATTCCACACAAATTCTTTACTGTACACACCAGTCTTTCCCACACTGTAGAACACATCTTAATAGAGAGGTCTGCAGTGGAGACTACCCAATCTTCCATAAGCAAATAAACTCCTAGTGCTACTGTAATATCTAAATAGGAGAAAGGTCTTTGTAGCAATTTTATTTTTAAAGCTGCAAATTGGGGCAGAAGTCACTCTCTGCGATGAGCTTGTAAGGAACAATCTTCTTCTAGATTTCATGCAGCTTATTTTGCCGGACTTTAAACATGACTGGCTTTAACCACAACAGATATAAACCATACGCTTTAATATGCTGGTCATTTGGTCTCTGAATTCTAATTTAATTATGAAAAAACATGTTAAACACCCAGTAGCCTCCTACAATTATGAATATAATTTTGTTTTTAAAAATCTCATTCTTGAGCAGACATATGGCTGTTCTCCATTGTCAGCTATTTCCTATACTTGACTTATGCAACAGCTGTTCCCACTGCCATGTACTTCATAGGGGTTTACTAAAAACTGAAAGGTTTTTTATCCCCTACATTTTTAAGATATACAAAGTGCTGTGCAGACTTAGACGACTGTGCTTGGTTTTAAAAAATACTAAAAAAATAAGAAGTAGAACAACAGAATTAAGAGAGAAATTCTAAAACATTAGCAAAGCAACTGGTGAAAACGGGCATATGCAGTAAACTATACCCCCACCAGCTTTATAAGAAAGTTTTTTCTTTCCACATATTTCTAAAGGAAAGAGCCTTCTCCCTCTCGTTAAGACTTTTTTGAGTGCTGATTCCCAATATTTCTGTAGTAAACGATGCTGCTGTCTAATTTTTCTCCCCATCCATCCTCTCCTGGTTCTTTGCTTTCTTTTACATCACTTCTATTTTTACTGCCTCATAGTGGGATTTGTGATAATACTTTCTCCTCACTCCCACAAGGTATCACTAATTTCTCACTATCCAGTGCTGTCAGCTTTGGCAGCACCAGTTAGCATAAGTTACACTGTAAGGCCTCACCGCTAATGATAGCGGACAACATAGACTGGGAATTGCTGCCTTTCCATTTGTCCAAACTAGCATTAAGATGCCATTGAGGTAACAAGGGTAAAGCATCCAGGTCAGAGGGAGATACGTGCAGATCAATGTAGAAGATTGCAGAAAAAAGAACGGTGCATGCAAAACGTGCATTTAGAGCAGAATTTCCTAAGGATAAATTGTTATCCAAAAAATTCTTTAGTTTAACAAATACTGATTGGCTCTGATGCCCATTCCTAGCATGGCATGTCTGAAAATTTAATCAGTAAAAGATTTTTTAATATGCAGCAGACTGATATACCTGTATTATATAAACTTTAGTCAACAATCACCTTTAAATAAAGTACAAATCAAATCTGGCCAAGAATTTTTTTTGCCTAATCCTTAAAAATGTCTAGGATTTAAACAGAAAATGTTTGTTTCTTTACAGAAAAGACATTGGTTATACTACTAGGCTCATAGGTAAAGTCCATTTTGTAGCAATGTGTAATGTAAGTTACAGCACATTCTAAAAGTGTTTGGTGCAGTCTGAGGCTTCCTTTTTT
>NW_009195521.1:0-1661 GCF_000690835.1 Fulmarus glacialis | reverse complement strand
CCTGTACACCCCAGAATCCCGAGGAGGAGAGGACTCCAGCTGCATGTGCAGTGCTGCGGGACGTTAGAAGATGCTTTCCGAGAGTCAGCAAGAGTAAAAACAATTGCTCGGTTCCCAAATCACGAGTAAGGCTTTTCTGATGCAAGGCTGGGTGCCAGATAGTTTTGAAAAGCGCATTAATGATCCAAAATCTGCAATCTACTGCTGTCCTCCTGAAGCATTGCCCAATTTCCGGCTCCACGGAATAAAACTTGTAGCCAAAATTCAAATCTGCATTTATAAACTAGCTCATTTATCAAACGTGACACCCCTGACAGCAGCTCGCGAGACAGAGAGAGGCAAGCCTGCCGGGAATCGCCCGCTGCCCCGTTGCAGGTGCCCGGGCAGCCCCATCGATTCCGCAGCACTAGATATTCTTCAGACTCCGAGACAGCCACGGGAGCCAGAGCCACCTCCTGCCCCTCTGGCAGGAGGGGAAGGAATGACTTCATTTCTGAAGCCCCAGAAGCAGCGACATACAGTGACCTTGCCGGGGATGCCGTCATGCCCAGGATAGTCGGATCTCTTTGCTGCGAGGCTGAGGCCCGCCAGCGGTCGGCAGGGTCAGGGATGCAGATGCCGCAGCTGCTCGGCTTCGGCATTTACAGAGAGCTTTCTCTGCTCGTGTGCAAGAAGCGGCTTTGCTGTCTGGAGGAGGGGGAGGACACGTGCGAGGCTCCGGTCCCTGGGGCAGTCCCCTTCCGCAAGTTGTTTAGGCAGCCGCGGTCTTGTTTTCCCAGCAGAGATAAAGGCCAGGACCCAGGGACCCTGCGTACCGCACCGCTCTGAAATCTGCCATCGTCCCCAGGGAGTGTGCTGAGGGGGGCTGGGGACTCTGGAGCATCCTAAAAGCACTTGTGAGAGGATGCCCAAGGAGGAGGATTCACCCTTCCTGTACTGGAGAAGACCGAGGCTCAGATCTTCTTTAAACAGACAACAGGCATCTCCAGAGGACAGTAAAATATCGGACCCGAGCACCTTTCAAGCTTCTCCGGTTATTGCCAATTCGCTATGTATTGCACAGGCTGCTCTCCGAGCTAGGGCCAGCTTTGCAGAAGCACTGGGCCATCCCTCCACGGACCCCGTACGGGTAGAAATCCACAGCCGTGCCAGGGCTGGTGAGGCAGCAGCGCCCGACGTGCGCTACCTGCTCTGCACCAACCTCATCCACGTAACGAACCTGCACGGCCCCGCGTCTTGTGAGAGCAGCCCAACAGCCGCGCCTTCTTCCGCCTAGAACTGCTTGCTGTGACACAAGCAGCGTGACTTCATGTCTCTAACGTCCTGACAACTATTTTCATGTGCCATTTAATAAATGAATCAATTTTTTTTAAAGTTTGGACATAAATACCAGCTCTGCACTTCAGAGGATGCACAGCAGTTTATTCTGTGGCTTAATTTGGACTCTCAGTCAAAATCTTCTGCAGAAAGCTTTGTACCATCCAAGCAGAAAGGCTTGCAATCTGCTGTGTGAAATCTCTAAGTAATGAGTTTAATTTCCAAGGGCCCCGCCAAGGCTCTGCACTGATACAGCCGAAATGCCTTCCTCTCCCTCACCCCTTATCAGAGGAGGAGAATACATATTTTCTCATCACCGTTATAAGCTTTTATCTGTGCTTTTT
>NW_009195520.1:0-1681 GCF_000690835.1 Fulmarus glacialis | reverse complement strand
CCCCGGCGGCAGCACCGGCCCCGCGGGGACGGGCTGTGAGCTGCCGCGTGCCCGGCTGCAGAGGGGGCGACCTCCCGAGCGAGAGCAAGTACTCCTGTAAAATAGCCAAGCTGTCGCGGTTGCTAGGAAAAGTTATTTGCGTTGCTGAGATAATGTTTGCATGCCTGAACTGGCACTCCAGAAGTGCTCCCTGCCACGACCAAAATACCTGCTACAGGTTTGGGGTTCCGGGTTCTGCTTCCACTGGTTTGCCCTTTGCATGATCAACAGCTATCGTCAGAAACGTTCGGAGTTTCTTGAGCTGTAGCAGCAGATGGGCAGTGTGCATTTTTTCCTGTTAAATGATTCAGAGAGTTAGACACTTCACAACGCAAGCTAGTGGCATTGAGTAAACGGTGCAAAAACAGAAGAAAAAAAAAAAGAGGAGCTTCTAGAAAATGCTCTCTTGTAGCAGGGAAAAAAACCCCAAGATTGCAGATTAAGTATATAAGGACGTTGCCTATCCAGCTATCAAAATCAGAAAAGTCTCCTAGCTACAGGTGTGAAACATACTGCATTTGATTTCACTTCTGCTGCTGGAAGGAATGCTAATAGACATGCGGGCATAAAGAGCAAAAATGTGTCTGTATAGTGCTTGCTTCATTTGACAGCCTTTTCCCAGAAGAAAAAGAAAAATGGGTTACAAGTTTGAACATTTTACAAAATTATGTTGGATTAGTATGCACCGTGGGCATTTTGCTCTCACTCTCTTTTCTTATGTATGGTCTCATATGAAAATCTAAGATGCTTTCTTTCCATAAGGGAACACCTATTTAGTTAAAAGAAGTTAGAAACCTTACATTTCCATCCTGATCAGCAGTTTATTTCACTAAAAAAGGTGCTATTTGCCCATCCAAAGTAATTTACCCAAGAGTGGGGATTTTTTCCCTGGTATATTAGTTAATAGTTGTCATTAAAACAATTTCTTCAGAGATTGTTTTCATTCTCAGATTTAGTTTTTTCTGTTGTTTGTTATATATATACAGTTCCTGTTTGTGTGTAACTGTTATATTTGCTTATGAATATGCTTGGCAGAATGGGGAGGAAAGGAGATTTGTCACATTGCATGTAGCATACCAGGCTCTGCCGAGTGCTAATTCCACACAAAGACAACATTTTGGAAGTTTCAGCTCCTGGAGTTGCTGTTGCTGTATTGTACTTTCAGGGAGGAACACAATAGGGTCTGTGCAGATGAGGCAGAGAAAACAGAACATAGACCTTGTCAAAACAGTCGAAGAACAAATCTACTCCAACTCCAAACTGCTTCTACCACCTTGTAACGGGTTTGCTGCTTCTACAAAGCAGTACACCCTGGGAAAGCCAAGCACAGCAAACACCATCACCAAAGTAGCTGTTCTGAAAGGTCCAGAACTTACTTTGTAAAGTCTCAACACCTGAAATACTGTTAGTTTGGAGGGGAGGGGATGTGACAGTTTCCAGGGGCAATGTCACGGGGCGTTAATTGCATTGTACCAGCTCACAGCATTTCTGCCTAGCTTTGATGGATCCAACATGCAACTTCCTCCTCCAGTCCAATGCTTGCAGAGCCCCTGGGAAACTGTAATTTGAACTTTCTGGGTTTTAATCAAGGAAAGTTACATGCTAGATGGATTCCTTAACTAATGTCCGGGGGGTTGGGGGG